>NW_027664655.1:0-155000 GCF_963921795.1 Nannobrachium achirus
CGGGACTCTGTGCAGGTGGTGTCTCCTCTTCCTCCCCGTCCGGTAATAGCGGGACCGTGTGAAGATCTTTTGGTAGATGTAGATGTGGGCTTGCGGGCACAGGGTCTTGGAGAACTGCCGCTGGTTGTATCAGAGCAGGCTGTTGATGTTGTAGAGGAGGTTACGGTTCCATCTGTTGTAACGATTTCTGGAACAGCACAGATCACTCATAAGGATCCGTCCCAATCTAGAGTGGGGTTAACTAAGTCCAATATTTGCTCTCTGTATTTGGGGGAACGACCGAAAGCGTTCGGTCTACTTCCCCGGGAACAGAGACCACAACCAAATAGAACGACGGTCCGTTCAGTGGTTCCTCTCCTTCCCTCTGTTTTGGAGGAGAGGGAGGATAAACTCTTAGAGGACCTTAGTGAAGAATTGGAATTGGAGAGTTCTATTCCTTCTCTTCCTCTCCCCTCTGCGTCATCAACACCTATAATGGAGATACCAAGCCATAAAGGCACTTCTCCGTTTTCCCCTCAGCCTCGAAAATTGGGTTTTGATGGTACTGGGGAGATGACTAGTGTCACTGGCCCCTATAGCTCTTCTCAAAATTCTTCCTGTACAACACAGAGTTATTCCCAGTCTAATTCTTCCATTAATGTTTATAGATCCAGAACAGTGGGGAACTTGAGTTTGAGTAAAGTCTTATTGACCTCTCTTTCTCCAACAGGAAGCGCCCATCGAAGGTCTGGTAATAAGAATAAAAAACAGGCAGGGGAGGTTATGATGAGCGAAACAGCTACAACAAAAGGGTCAATCCCTGAACAACAAAAAATATCCTCTGAACCCTCCTTTAACAGCCCAGTTCTGCCCAAAACCGACCTGTCTCTGGGGGCTTCCAATTTAGATATTATAACAGCTTCTTCTCCGTGCGTACCAACTTATCATAGAGCCAGACCGGGTAAAAAATTGGTTGACTGGAAAATCCAAATTAGGGAAAAGGTGGCTTTTTTGGGTGACAGTAACTTGGCACGCATTCCTTCGTCTAACCGTACGGGAATTCAAATTGATAGCTATCCAGGTGCAGGTTTTCATCATATGACCAAGCTCTTTGAAATGGCAGAGTCTAATGGTGATGTGGAAATAGTTGTTATTTCGGTGGGGATTAACTGTAAAGACTTGGATGTCTTTCAGACTTCACTTAAGCAGCTGAGTGAGATGGTATTAAAGGCTCGATTGGCCTTTCCGAATGCATCCATTTTTGTACCTTTGATCAATTATTCCAAATTCCTGATGCCCACGCAGAAAACTAATTTGAATCTTATTAATAATTACATTAAAGCACATTTCAACTACCTGGATTCTATTCGTTCGGAGTGTTTCAATTGTACATCTGATTCGGTTCATTGGAAACAGGGTACAGCTAAGCTTATATTTGACCATTGGTGCACACAATTGAATTTTCAATAGGACATGAGCAGAACTCTGGCCCCATTTTGCAGGAGAATACAGATGTGGTCCTTTCTCTGTTGCCTACTGTTGAAGTTTTGCCATTGAACCAGCAGCCTAGTGTACTGACAGGGACCGTTCCATTGACTTCTATTACTTTTTCTCAGGTGATTCAGCCTGTTGATTTAGTGACACAGCCTCCTTCAGAAGGAGAGATTTCTCAATTGAATGAAGTGTCTGTAGTCCCTATTATTATTTCTTCGCAACCTGTGCAACCTGAGGCAGCATTGGCTTCTCCTCCGGTTGAAATATTGAATTCTCAGTCTAACATAATGAATTTATCTCGGACTTTTCGGCTCACGGCCATGCAGACTCAGGTTTTGGAGAAAGGTCTTACTTTTGTCCCGCGTCCGGAGAAACAGGACTGGGGGGAACTCAGAAGGGATACTTATAGATATCATAGACGATTGAAATTAATTGATTATTTCCAAGATACGGTTGCGGAGGATCGGGTGCCGTTTGTTCTGCCATCTAGTTGGGAGCCTGGAAATGCCCAACTGGATGTGAGAATAAAGCGACTTATCCAATTGGACAATCAGGCGCTTGACCATTATAATTGTCCCTCTGATAGACAGGATAATTTGACTGCACTGGAACGGGAGAGTTTAAAGGAATTGGAGAAGATCAAAAATATAATAATCAAACCAGCCGATAAAGGCTCAAAAATAGTTATACTAGATACTTTCCAATATGTTTTTGAGGCTAACAGACAACTTTCTGATGCCAGATATTATAGACCCATTACAGAAAGTATGCAGAAACAGTCACAGGTGAGATTGAGGGAAATTGTTGCTGAACTGTATCAGAGAAAATTTATAACAGCAAGACAGAGAAATTTTCTATTTGGACCTGATGACCCTAGACCTAGGATATTTTATTTACTCCCTAAGATCCATAAGGATCCAGGGACTTGGACAATACCCTACAGAGTTCCCCCTGGTAGACCTATAGTCTCGGACTGCAGTAGTGAATCTTATAATATAGCTCAATTTATAGATCATTTTCTGAATCCTCTATCTATGCTGCATCCCAGCTATCTGAGGGATACTTATGACTTTCTGGCCAAGATCAAACCTATAGCTGTGCCCTCTGGTACATATATTTTCACTATTGACGTGGACAGCCTGTATACTAACATAGATACGGTCACGGGATTGCGGACAGTAGAGAAACTATTTCAGTCACATCCAGATAACAATAGACCAGATCAGGCACTGTTACAGCTTCTTGAACTTAGTTTGAACTGTAATGATTTTGTCTTTGATGACAAACATTATTTGCAGATACGGGGTACAGCTATGGGTAAAAAATTTGCGCCAGCATATGCTAATATTTATATGGCTGAGTGGGAGAGAGAGGCTTTAGCAAAATGTCCTTTGAAACCTGTGATGTATTATAGATATCTGGATGATATTATTGGACTGTGGCCATATAGTTTACAGGATTTCGAGGCTTTTATTCAGATCCTTAACACGCATCATGCATCTATAACGGTTAAATATGAGATTCATTCAACGGAAGTTAACTTTCTGGATACTACAGTATATTTCAATCAAATGGATTCGACACAGAAACAACTATATACTAAAGTATACTTTAAAGACACTGACACACATGCACTATTGCATAAGCATAGTTACCATCCTAAACATACATTTCCTGGCATTGTGAAATCTCAGATCATTCGCTTTCATAGAATATGTTCATCTACACAACATTTTAATGAGGCCATACATATATTATTCACAGCTCTACGTAGGAGGGGTTATGGTAAAAGGTTTCTTCGGACAATCAAAAATAGTACATTGGTGACTCTCTTTCCCACTCGTCTGGAGCATATGGAAAGGTCCCTTGATAGTCAGGTAGATGCAGCATCGAGACAGGATCCTAACTTGAGTCCTGTGGCATCTGCTTCGGTGGGTCCTTCGATGGCCACAAGAGGTCCCCAGAGACCTTCCTCTGGTTCTACTGTGGAGATTGATTCAGTTGCACTTTTCAGGGTCACACAGGTTGCAGCGATCTCACCTTCTTTGGGGATTCATTCTCCTGAGAATGTTAGTCTCATTCCTTTGATAACAACATTTTCACATAGATTACAACCTTTACATCATACATTTAAACAGAACTTCACAAACACACAACAAGCTTATCCTGCATTGGGTGAATATAGAATTATATCAGCTCTTAGAAAGAATAAGAATTTTGGAGATTTGTTGGTGCGGTCAGCCTTTTCATCTCTTCCAGACAGAGTGGGTGGACCATCACATACAAAACATTTTAAAGCTAGGAAGTTCATTAGAAATCCATATAGCCGTACTTCAGCTCCTATTGTTGATTCTCTGTCTCTTAACACTCCAAATATAGTTTATATCATTACCTGTACAAAATGCCAGAAGCATTATATTGGAGAGACAAAACATCCGTTACAGGTACGACTGAAACAACATCTGAGCCAGATCCGGGGTATAACTAACCATACTACATTGTATACACATTTTCGTTCACATTCTATTTCCAGCTTAATCATTACAGGACTAGAGTGTGGGGTGCAATGGACGAATGGACAACGAAAGCTTTTTGAACATAGATGGATAGAAAAACTTAAAACGGTAGTGCCTAATGGGCTAAATGAAAAACCATAATGAAATGTTGAGAACATATAGATGCTGGTTAATTTAGGAAAGTGTGCATTTGCAGGGAAAAGTTAGACTTGATTCCACTTTGATAGGCTTAAGACATATGTTTATAATATCATTCACCATCCAGGTATCTTTTCATGCTCTTGTGTAAAAAGAATAAAAGCATGTGTTAATAAAATTATTCTTGGTATATTGACTTCTCTTGGTGTTTTTTTATAGGATATCATGCTATTGTATGGTTTAAAGGGGGCTTAATTCTCCCCAGCTTTTTGGTTTCAGCTTGTTCTGGAATCAGTAATCTCCATACTCTGGGTTTTGGTTGGGGTTCTTTTTTGCATGGGTATTTTGTGAGATGGCCTTCTTAAAGAGATATAGTATCCAGATGGATGCTTTACAATCTTGACGGTTTTTAAGGGGTTTATTGAAAACTGGTAACTATGTTAAAACATAGAATGGCTGATGATTGAGGTTAAATACATGGGGTTGATGATATTGTTTTAGTACCAATAAGCAAAATTGAAAGTTGGGCTATGACTTTAACAGTATAAGGGCATTTGGACATAAGAATGTTTTTTTTGTGAAATTCTGAGGGCTTTTTTCAGAAACATAATTATAAAACATAAAATATAAAATATAAAATATAAAATATAAAATATAAAATATATAAAATATAAAATATAAAATATAAAATATAAAATATACAAAATATAAAATATAAAATGAAAGGGAATACATAATGGTGTATCTGATAAAATCTAAAAGGGAGTCCCGACAGGGACATAAAAACATAAAACATAACATAAAGAGATAGAGAAATGTACAGTAGTGTTTGTTATAAACATTGTTTAGAAGTTGAAGATGGTTTAAACTATATGGTTTTAGGAATCAGCCCGAGGAACATAATTAAAACTACAGGGTGGCCAGAAAAGTGTCCTGACGTATATAACTTTTAGTATGAGGTTTAGCTGGTTTCAATAACTAAGGTATTCTTGACCTGGATGGTGTATGATCATTTGGGTATGCGGTCTAGTTTTTAATGGGCTCAAGGAGTTGGACGTCCTTGCCCTGCACAGTCTCTCAGGTTTAGGTATAGTCTTATTGGTTTACATAGTATTATTCACGTTTTTCAATGTGGCTTGGGGAGTGCTTGAGTCAAGTTTAACCAGTGTTGGCGGATGATGGAGAGCCCTTGTAGGCCAGAGCACCAGAGCAGTACACTGTCTCTTTAAGCGCAATTAGTTCATTATAAATCCTAACTTAGCGAGTGCCATGAGGGCTTCTCTGTCAGAAGTTTAACTGGTTGGACTGTTTAGGATAGTTTGGGAGTATAATACTCCCTTCTTAGTTCTGCTTACCATTTCAATGGGACTCAAATAACAGTGTTTTACTGTACCTCTAACAATAGTTTTGTAGGATTTGACTTAGGAAAGTGGAGTAGTATGACTTTAAAGTCACCTACAGCTTAATATAGGTGTATACATGTTGTATACCTATATATTTGGGGATATGGTTTCGTTGTCCATTGGTTTATTGATATAATTAACTTGGGGTATATCTAATATCCTTCTTCTGTCTATAGAGTTGCATTGAGATACTAGGGTTGCATTTTAATTATTTTCTTTTTATATATGTTTGTGTTGTTTCTTATGTTCAAAATCTTCTTTTAAATTGAATTTTATATGTTTTAGGGTTTGGGTCCTATTTTAGATAGGTTTGTATTAATTTTCTTTTCCCGCCATTTCTAGTGGCTCCTCCCCCCTCTTTCCAGTTTCTTTCCTTTTGACCAATGGGAGCGGAGTGTGATCCGGGGTTTGCGGGGGGCTCCACCCAGGAGTTACTCCCCCCTTGCCATTGTCTATTTCAGAAGTGTTTGGTTAGGGTAGCAACTATTCCCCTGATGAAGCCACAGATTTGGCGAAACGTTGGGTTTTATTAGAATTTTTAATTGTTTCTTTGGTTTTAAGTGGTGACGGCTCTTTTAATTCAATAAAGATTATACAGTTTTAAAACACTACGGAGGGCCCTACAGGGGACGCTTTCACCCCGGCCTGCTGAAGCTAAAGATTAAAGTACCTTTCCTCTTCCCTGGATCCGAGTGTGTCTTCACAGAGAGCAAAAGTTGGGGTCAGACGCGACGGCTGGGACGCTGGCTGCCGCGACCTTCAAAGCTACAGAAGAACCAAGGACAGCTGAAAACCTGGGGGAGTCGATGGTTGGGTAAGGTCCTCCAGTTGCCAGTGGTTTATATTGTCTTTTCTTTATTGATGAAAGAAATGCACACTTAACCTTTTTTTTCCCCTTAGCATAAGGCAGTATTAGAGTTGGGATAGATAAACATTCAGAATAATAGTAATAGTATTACTGATGTTATTAGACTAATATCGATATCTCAGTGTAGTTCGACTAACATTCATTATGGCATATAGAATTGAGCAATCTCGGGTATCGAGAAGAGACTCACATATTAGAACAAGGTCACAGGGGCCTCCTGTGGATTCTGGTCATGGTTTTGCTCCTAATGGTCTTGTCCCTTTAAATCACCCACCTGATGACGCCACACGGCATGCAGCTAAAGTTTATTTTAAGATAATTCAAGCCATACATCATAGGGGGGTTACAGACAGGGCAATTCACACGGGGTGTTTCCCTCCAGGGATGTCAAGACAGGTAGATAAGCTTACAGCTTTTATCAAACCTGCAGCCCCAATAGAATCGACTAGTCGTAAAGTAGCTGGAAATACAAGGCAATGGATGCAGAACAATATGGAAATATTACAGGGTCACTATAGGCATACGATTGCCACACTGACTCAGCCGTTACAGCCACACAATCAGGAGGCTTTTGTCATAGCGATGGGATGGGCACGAAAGCGGTTTTCGCATAGACTAATGTCAACAACCTTAGACGAGGTTGCAAACACACTACATTTGCATACACGCACACAACATGAACAAGCAAACATACAACAATCCACCTTGAGAACTCAGACACATATTGAGCCACATACACAGGCATTACATGCACCAATGGGTACATACAGAGCACATCCCAACGCTATAGACTCCTCATCTCATTTAGGCCCCCATAGAGAAGTGGAGTGGCCACGCTTAATTAGAGAAGTACGTCCTCCACTGTTACCGACACCTAGGCGGAATGAAATTGGCATTCCACCTCTGTTGCCAAATTTAAGAAGACCAGATGGTAGATCTAGATCTGGGTTTGGTCGAAGGCCTGGTCCTTCTTCCAAACGAAATTATGGCCCTGGTGGTGGATCTGATGTGGGCTCTGGGCCTAGTTCTGATTTGCATTTTGGTTCTAACGGTAGATTGAGTTTGGATGTTGACCCTAGTGCTAATCCTAATCCTATACATAGGGTGGATGGTGACTCTGTTCTTGACATGGAAATTGGCCCTGGCTCTAACCCTAACCCTAATCTTGGCCCTGACCCTGACCCTGACCCTAACCCTAACCCTAGTCTTAACCCTCAACCTGACTCTAACCCTAAACATAACCTGGAGTCGGGTTCTGACCCTAACCCTAACCTTAAACATACCCTAGCCCTAACCCTAACCCTAACCCTAACCCTAAACATAACCTTGAGTTGGGTTCTGACCCCAACCCTAACCTTAAACATAAACCTAGTGTTGACCTTGATCTTGGCTTGGATTTTGGTTCCATAGTGCGGGACTCTGTGCAGGTGGTGTCTCCTCTTCCTCCCCGTCCGGTAATAGCGGGACCGTGTGAAGATCTTTTGGTAGATGTAGATGTGGGCTTGCGGGCACAGGGTCTTGGAGAACTGCCGCTGGTTGTATCAGAGCAGGCTGTTGATGTTGTAGAGGAGGTTACGGTTCCATCTGTTGTAACGATTTCTGGAACAGCACAGATCACTCATAAGGATCCGTCCCAATCTAGAGTGGGGTTAACTAAGTCCAATATTTGCTCTCTGTATTTGGGGGAACGACCGAAAGCGTTCGGTCTACTTCCCCGGGAACAGAGACCACAACCAAATAGAACGACGGTCCGTTCAGTGGTTCCTCTCCTTCCCTCTGTTTTGGAGGAGAGGGAGGATAAACTCTTAGAGGACCTTAGTGAAGAATTGGAATTGGAGAGTTCTATTCCTTCTCTTCCTCTCCCCTCTGCGTCATCAACACCTATAATGGAGATACCAAGCCATAAAGGCACTTCTCCGTTTTCCCCTCAGCCTCGAAAATTGGGTTTTGATGGTACTGGGGAGATGACTAGTGTCACTGGCCCCTATAGCTCTTCTCAAAATTCTTCCTGTACAACACAGAGTTATTCCCAGTCTAATTCTTCCATTAATGTTTATAGATCCAGAACAGTGGGGAACTTGAGTTTGAGTAAAGTCTTATTGACCTCTCTTTCTCCAACAGGAAGCGCCCATCGAAGGTCTGGTAATAAGAATAAAAAACAGGCAGGGGAGGTTATGATGAGCGAAACAGCTACAACAAAAGGGTCAATCCCTGAACAACAAAAAATATCCTCTGAACCCTCCTTTAACAGCCCAGTTCTGCCCAAAACCGACCTGTCTCTGGGGGCTTCCAATTTAGATATTATAACAGCTTCTTCTCCGTGCGTACCAACTTATCATAGAGCCAGACCGGGTAAAAAATTGGTTGACTGGAAAATCCAAATTAGGGAAAAGGTGGCTTTTTTGGGTGACAGTAACTTGGCACGCATTCCTTCGTCTAACCGTACGGGAATTCAAATTGATAGCTATCCAGGTGCAGGTTTTCATCATATGACCAAGCTCTTTGAAATGGCAGAGTCTAATGGTGATGTGGAAATAGTTGTTATTTCGGTGGGGATTAACTGTAAAGACTTGGATGTCTTTCAGACTTCACTTAAGCAGCTGAGTGAGATGGTATTAAAGGCTCGATTGGCCTTTCCGAATGCATCCATTTTTGTACCTTTGATCAATTATTCCAAATTCCTGATGCCCACGCAGAAAACTAATTTGAATCTTATTAATAATTACATTAAAGCACATTTCAACTACCTGGATTCTATTCGTTCGGAGTGTTTCAATTGTACATCTGATTCGGTTCATTGGAAACAGGGTACAGCTAAGCTTATATTTGACCATTGGTGCACACAATTGAATTTTCAATAGGACATGAGCAGAACTCTGGCCCCATTTTGCAGGAGAATACAGATGTGGTCCTTTCTCTGTTGCCTACTGTTGAAGTTTTGCCATTGAACCAGCAGCCTAGTGTACTGACAGGGACCGTTCCATTGACTTCTATTACTTTTTCTCAGGTGATTCAGCCTGTTGATTTAGTGACACAGCCTCCTTCAGAAGGAGAGATTTCTCAATTGAATGAAGTGTCTGTAGTCCCTATTATTATTTCTTCGCAACCTGTGCAACCTGAGGCAGCATTGGCTTCTCCTCCGGTTGAAATATTGAATTCTCAGTCTAACATAATGAATTTATCTCGGACTTTTCGGCTCACGGCCATGCAGACTCAGGTTTTGGAGAAAGGTCTTACTTTTGTCCCGCGTCCGGAGAAACAGGACTGGGGGGAACTCAGAAGGGATACTTATAGATATCATAGACGATTGAAATTAATTGATTATTTCCAAGATACGGTTGCGGAGGATCGGGTGCCGTTTGTTCTGCCATCTAGTTGGGAGCCTGGAAATGCCCAACTGGATGTGAGAATAAAGCGACTTATCCAATTGGACAATCAGGCGCTTGACCATTATAATTGTCCCTCTGATAGACAGGATAATTTGACTGCACTGGAACGGGAGAGTTTAAAGGAATTGGAGAAGATCAAAAATATAATAATCAAACCAGCCGATAAAGGCTCAAAAATAGTTATACTAGATACTTTCCAATATGTTTTTGAGGCTAACAGACAACTTTCTGATGCCAGATATTATAGACCCATTACAGAAAGTATGCAGAAACAGTCACAGGTGAGATTGAGGGAAATTGTTGCTGAACTGTATCAGAGAAAATTTATAACAGCAAGACAGAGAAATTTTCTATTTGGACCTGATGACCCTAGACCTAGGATATTTTATTTACTCCCTAAGATCCATAAGGATCCAGGGACTTGGACAATACCCTACAGAGTTCCCCCTGGTAGACCTATAGTCTCGGACTGCAGTAGTGAATCTTATAATATAGCTCAATTTATAGATCATTTTCTGAATCCTCTATCTATGCTGCATCCCAGCTATCTGAGGGATACTTATGACTTTCTGGCCAAGATCAAACCTATAGCTGTGCCCTCTGGTACATATATTTTCACTATTGACGTGGACAGCCTGTATACTAACATAGATACGGTCACGGGATTGCGGACAGTAGAGAAACTATTTCAGTCACATCCAGATAACAATAGACCAGATCAGGCACTGTTACAGCTTCTTGAACTTAGTTTGAACTGTAATGATTTTGTCTTTGATGACAAACATTATTTGCAGATACGGGGTACAGCTATGGGTAAAAAATTTGCGCCAGCATATGCTAATATTTATATGGCTGAGTGGGAGAGAGAGGCTTTAGCAAAATGTCCTTTGAAACCTGTGATGTATTATAGATATCTGGATGATATTATTGGACTGTGGCCATATAGTTTACAGGATTTCGAGGCTTTTATTCAGATCCTTAACACGCATCATGCATCTATAACGGTTAAATATGAGATTCATTCAACGGAAGTTAACTTTCTGGATACTACAGTATATTTCAATCAAATGGATTCGACACAGAAACAACTATATACTAAAGTATACTTTAAAGACACTGACACACATGCACTATTGCATAAGCATAGTTACCATCCTAAACATACATTTCCTGGCATTGTGAAATCTCAGATCATTCGCTTTCATAGAATATGTTCATCTACACAACATTTTAATGAGGCCATACATATATTATTCACAGCTCTACGTAGGAGGGGTTATGGTAAAAGGTTTCTTCGGACAATCAAAAATAGTACATTGGTGACTCTCTTTCCCACTCGTCTGGAGCATATGGAAAGGTCCCTTGATAGTCAGGTAGATGCAGCATCGAGACAGGATCCTAACTTGAGTCCTGTGGCATCTGCTTCGGTGGGTCCTTCGATGGCCACAAGAGGTCCCCAGAGACCTTCCTCTGGTTCTACTGTGGAGATTGATTCAGTTGCACTTTTCAGGGTCACACAGGTTGCAGCGATCTCACCTTCTTTGGGGATTCATTCTCCTGAGAATGTTAGTCTCATTCCTTTGATAACAACATTTTCACATAGATTACAACCTTTACATCATACATTTAAACAGAACTTCACAAACACACAACAAGCTTATCCTGCATTGGGTGAATATAGAATTATATCAGCTCTTAGAAAGAATAAGAATTTTGGAGATTTGTTGGTGCGGTCAGCCTTTTCATCTCTTCCAGACAGAGTGGGTGGACCATCACATACAAAACATTTTAAAGCTAGGAAGTTCATTAGAAATCCATATAGCCGTACTTCAGCTCCTATTGTTGATTCTCTGTCTCTTAACACTCCAAATATAGTTTATATCATTACCTGTACAAAATGCCAGAAGCATTATATTGGAGAGACAAAACATCCGTTACAGGTACGACTGAAACAACATCTGAGCCAGATCCGGGGTATAACTAACCATACTACATTGTATACACATTTTCGTTCACATTCTATTTCCAGCTTAATCATTACAGGACTAGAGTGTGGGGTGCAATGGACGAATGGACAACGAAAGCTTTTTGAACATAGATGGATAGAAAAACTTAAAACGGTAGTGCCTAATGGGCTAAATGAAAAACCATAATGAAATGTTGAGAACATATAGATGCTGGTTAATTTAGGAAAGTGTGCATTTGCAGGGAAAAGTTAGACTTGATTCCACTTTGATAGGCTTAAGACATATGTTTATAATATCATTCACCATCCAGGTATCTTTTCATGCTCTTGTGTAAAAAGAATAAAAGCATGTGTTAATAAAATTATTCTTGGTATATTGACTTCTCTTGGTGTTTTTTTATAGGATATCATGCTATTGTATGGTTTAAAGGGGGCTTAATTCTCCCCAGCTTTTTGGTTTCAGCTTGTTCTGGAATCAGTAATCTCCATACTCTGGGTTTTGGTTGGGGTTCTTTTTTGCATGGGTATTTTGTGAGATGGCCTTCTTAAAGAGATATAGTATCCAGATGGATGCTTTACAATCTTGACGGTTTTTAAGGGGTTTATTGAAAACTGGTAACTATGTTAAAACATAGAATGGCTGATGATTGAGGTTAAATACATGGGGTTGATGATATTGTTTTAGTACCAATAAGCAAAATTGAAAGTTGGGCTATGACTTTAACAGTATAAGGGCATTTGGACATAAGAATGTTTTTTTTGTGAAATTCTGAGGGCTTTTTTCAGAAACATAATTATAAAACATAAAATATAAAATATAAAATATAAAATATAAAATATAAAATATATAAAATATAAAATATAAAATATAAAATATAAAATATACAAAATATAAAATATAAAATGAAAGGGAATACATAATGGTGTATCTGATAAAATCTAAAAGGGAGTCCCGACAGGGACATAAAAACATAAAACATAACATAAAGAGATAGAGAAATGTACAGTAGTGTTTGTTATAAACATTGTTTAGAAGTTGAAGATGGTTTAAACTATATGGTTTTAGGAATCAGCCCGAGGAACATAATTAAAACTACAGGGTGGCCAGAAAAGTGTCCTGACGTATATAACTTTTAGTATGAGGTTTAGCTGGTTTCAATAACTAAGGTATTCTTGACCTGGATGGTGTATGATCATTTGGGTATGCGGTCTAGTTTTTAATGGGCTCAAGGAGTTGGACGTCCTTGCCCTGCACAGTCTCTCAGGTTTAGGTATAGTCTTATTGGTTTACATAGTATTATTCACGTTTTTCAATGTGGCTTGGGGAGTGCTTGAGTCAAGTTTAACCAGTGTTGGCGGATGATGGAGAGCCCTTGTAGGCCAGAGCACCAGAGCAGTACACTGTCTCTTTAAGCGCAATTAGTTCATTATAAATCCTAACTTAGCGAGTGCCATGAGGGCTTCTCTGTCAGAAGTTTAACTGGTTGGACTGTTTAGGATAGTTTGGGAGTATAATACTCCCTTCTTAGTTCTGCTTACCATTTCAATGGGACTCAAATAACAGTGTTTTACTGTACCTCTAACAATAGTTTTGTAGGATTTGACTTAGGAAAGTGGAGTAGTATGACTTTAAAGTCACCTACAGCTTAATATAGGTGTATACATGTTGTATACCTATATATTTGGGGATATGGTTTCGTTGTCCATTGGTTTATTGATATAATTAACTTGGGGTATATCTAATATCCTTCTTCTGTCTATAGAGTTGCATTGAGATACTAGGGTTGCATTTTAATTATTTTCTTTTTATATATGTTTGGGTTGTTTCTTATGTTCAAAATCTTCTTTTAAATTGAATTTTATATGTTTTAGGGTTTGGGTCCTATTTTAGATAGGTTTGTATTAATTTTCTTTTCCCGCCATTTCTAGTGGCTCCTCCCCCCTCTTTCCAGTTTCTTTCCTTTTGACCAATGGGAGCGGAGTGTGATCCGGGGTTTGCGGGGGGCTCCACCCAGGAGTTACTCCCCCCTTGCCATTGTCTATTTCAGAAGTGTTTGGTTAGGGTAGCAACTATTCCCCTGATGAAGCCACAGATTTGGCGAAACGTTGGGTTTTATTAGAATTTTTAATTGTTTCTTTGGTTTTAAGTGGTGACGGCTCTTTTAATTCAATAAAGATTATACAGTTTTAAAACACTACGGAGGGCCCTACAGGGGACGCTTTCACCCCGGCCTGCTGAAGCTAAAGATTAAAGTACCTTTCCTCTTCCCTGGATCCGAGTGTGTCTTCACAGAGAGCAAAAGTTGGGGTCAGACGCGACGGCTGGGACGCTGGCTGCCGCGACCTTCAAAGCTACAGAAGAACCAAGGACAGCTGAAAACCTGGGGGAGTCGATGGTTGGGTAAGGTCCTCCAGTTGCCAGTGGTTTATATTGTCTTTTCTTTATTGATGAAAGAAATGCACACTTAACCTTTTTTTTCCCCTTAGCATAAGGCAGTATTAGAGTTGGGATAGATAAACATTCAGAATAATAGTAATAGTATTACTGATGTTATTAGACTAATATCGATATCTCAGTGTAGTTCGACTAACATTCATTATGGCATATAGAATTGAGCAATCTCGGGTATCGAGAAGAGACTCACATATTAGAACAAGGTCACAGGGGCCTCCTGTGGATTCTGGTCATGGTTTTGCTCCTAATGGTCTTGTCCCTTTAAATCACCCACCTGATGACGCCACACGGCATGCAGCTAAAGTTTATTTTAAGATAATTCAAGCCATACATCATAGGGGGGTTACAGACAGGGCAATTCACACGGGGTGTTTCCCTCCAGGGATGTCAAGACAGGTAGATAAGCTTACAGCTTTTATCAAACCTGCAGCCCCAATAGAATCGACTAGTCGTAAAGTAGCTGGAAATACAAGGCAATGGATGCAGAACAATATGGAAATATTACAGGGTCACTATAGGCATACGATTGCCACACTGACTCAGCCGTTACAGCCACACAATCAGGAGGCTTTTGTCATAGCGATGGGATGGGCACGAAAGCGGTTTTCGCATAGACTAATGTCAACAACCTTAGACGAGGTTGCAAACACACTACATTTGCATACACGCACACAACATGAACAAGCAAACATACAACAATCCACCTTGAGAACTCAGACACATATTGAGCCACATACACAGGCATTACATGCACCAATGGGTACATACAGAGCACATCCCAACGCTATAGACTCCTCATCTCATTTAGGCCCCCATAGAGAAGTGGAGTGGCCACGCTTAATTAGAGAAGTACGTCCTCCACTGTTACCGACACCTAGGCGGAATGAAATTGGCATTCCACCTCTGTTGCCAAATTTAAGAAGACCAGATGGTAGATCTAGATCTGGGTTTGGTCGAAGGCCTGGTCCTTCTTCCAAACGAAATTATGGCCCTGGTGGTGGATCTGATGTGGGCTCTGGGCCTAGTTCTGATTTGCATTTTGGTTCTAACGGTAGATTGAGTTTGGATGTTGACCCTAGTGCTAATCCTAATCCTATACATAGGGTGGATGGTGACTCTGTTCTTGACATGGAAATTGGCCCTGGCTCTAACCCTAACCCTAATCTTGGCCCTGACCCTGACCCTGACCCTAACCCTAACCCTAGTCTTAACCCTCAACCTGACTCTAACCCTAAACATAACCTGGAGTCGGGTTCTGACCCTAACCCTAACCTTAAACATAACCCTAGCCCTAACCCTAACCCTAACCCTAACCCTAAACATAACCTTGAGTTGGGTTCTGACCCCAACCCTAACCTTAAACATAAACCTAGTGTTGACCTTGATCTTGGCTTGGATTTTGGTTCCATAGTGCGGGACTCTGTGCAGGTGGTGTCTCCTCTTCCTCCCCGTCCGGTAATAGCGGGACCGTGTGAAGATCTTTTGGTAGATGTAGATGTGGGCTTGCGGGCACAGGGTCTTGGAGAACTGCCGCTGGTTGTATCAGAGCAGGCTGTTGATGTTGTAGAGGAGGTTACGGTTCCATCTGTTGTAACGATTTCTGGAACAGCACAGATCACTCATAAGGATCCGTCCCAATCTAGAGTGGGGTTAACTAAGTCCAATATTTGCTCTCTGTATTTGGGGGAACGACCGAAAGCGTTCGGTCTACTTCCCCGGGAACAGAGACCACAACCAAATAGAACGACGGTCCGTTCAGTGGTTCCTCTCCTTCCCTCTGTTTTGGAGGAGAGGGAGGATAAACTCTTAGAGGACCTTAGTGAAGAATTGGAATTGGAGAGTTCTATTCCTTCTCTTCCTCTCCCCTCTGCGTCATCAACACCTATAATGGAGATACCAAGCCATAAAGGCACTTCTCCGTTTTCCCCTCAGCCTCGAAAATTGGGTTTTGATGGTACTGGGGAGATGACTAGTGTCACTGGCCCCTATAGCTCTTCTCAAAATTCTTCCTGTACAACACAGAGTTATTCCCAGTCTAATTCTTCCATTAATGTTTATAGATCCAGAACAGTGGGGAACTTGAGTTTGAGTAAAGTCTTATTGACCTCTCTTTCTCCAACAGGAAGCGCCCATCGAAGGTCTGGTAATAAGAATAAAAAACAGGCAGGGGAGGTTATGATGAGCGAAACAGCTACAACAAAAGGGTCAATCCCTGAACAACAAAAAATATCCTCTGAACCCTCCTTTAACAGCCCAGTTCTGCCCAAAACCGACCTGTCTCTGGGGGCTTCCAATTTAGATATTATAACAGCTTCTTCTCCGTGCGTACCAACTTATCATAGAGCCAGACCGGGTAAAAAATTGGTTGACTGGAAAATCCAAATTAGGGAAAAGGTGGCTTTTTTGGGTGACAGTAACTTGGCACGCATTCCTTCGTCTAACCGTACGGGAATTCAAATTGATAGCTATCCAGGTGCAGGTTTTCATCATATGACCAAGCTCTTTGAAATGGCAGAGTCTAATGGTGATGTGGAAATAGTTGTTATTTCGGTGGGGATTAACTGTAAAGACTTGGATGTCTTTCAGACTTCACTTAAGCAGCTGAGTGAGATGGTATTAAAGGCTCGATTGGCCTTTCCGAATGCATCCATTTTTGTACCTTTGATCAATTATTCCAAATTCCTGATGCCCACGCAGAAAACTAATTTGAATCTTATTAATAATTACATTAAAGCACATTTCAACTACCTGGATTCTATTCGTTCGGAGTGTTTCAATTGTACATCTGATTCGGTTCATTGGAAACAGGGTACAGCTAAGCTTATATTTGACCATTGGTGCACACAATTGAATTTTCAATAGGACATGAGCAGAACTCTGGCCCCATTTTGCAGGAGAATACAGATGTGGTCCTTTCTCTGTTGCCTACTGTTGAAGTTTTGCCATTGAACCAGCAGCCTAGTGTACTGACAGGGACCGTTCCATTGACTTCTATTACTTTTTCTCAGGTGATTCAGCCTGTTGATTTAGTGACACAGCCTCCTTCAGAAGGAGAGATTTCTCAATTGAATGAAGTGTCTGTAGTCCCTATTATTATTTCTTCGCAACCTGTGCAACCTGAGGCAGCATTGGCTTCTCCTCCGGTTGAAATATTGAATTCTCAGTCTAACATAATGAATTTATCTCGGACTTTTCGGCTCACGGCCATGCAGACTCAGGTTTTGGAGAAAGGTCTTACTTTTGTCCCGCGTCCGGAGAAACAGGACTGGGGGGAACTCAGAAGGGATACTTATAGATATCATAGACGATTGAAATTAATTGATTATTTCCAAGATACGGTTGCGGAGGATCGGGTGCCGTTTGTTCTGCCATCTAGTTGGGAGCCTGGAAATGCCCAACTGGATGTGAGAATAAAGCGACTTATCCAATTGGACAATCAGGCGCTTGACCATTATAATTGTCCCTCTGATAGACAGGATAATTTGACTGCACTGGAACGGGAGAGTTTAAAGGAATTGGAGAAGATCAAAAATATAATAATCAAACCAGCCGATAAAGGCTCAAAAATAGTTATACTAGATACTTTCCAATATGTTTTTGAGGCTAACAGACAACTTTCTGATGCCAGATATTATAGACCCATTACAGAAAGTATGCAGAAACAGTCACAGGTGAGATTGAGGGAAATTGTTGCTGAACTGTATCAGAGAAAATTTATAACAGCAAGACAGAGAAATTTTCTATTTGGACCTGATGACCCTAGACCTAGGATATTTTATTTACTCCCTAAGATCCATAAGGATCCAGGGACTTGGACAATACCCTACAGAGTTCCCCCTGGTAGACCTATAGTCTCGGACTGCAGTAGTGAATCTTATAATATAGCTCAATTTATAGATCATTTTCTGAATCCTCTATCTATGCTGCATCCCAGCTATCTGAGGGATACTTATGACTTTCTGGCCAAGATCAAACCTATAGCTGTGCCCTCTGGTACATATATTTTCACTATTGACGTGGACAGCCTGTATACTAACATAGATACGGTCACGGGATTGCGGACAGTAGAGAAACTATTTCAGTCACATCCAGATAACAATAGACCAGATCAGGCACTGTTACAGCTTCTTGAACTTAGTTTGAACTGTAATGATTTTGTCTTTGATGACAAACATTATTTGCAGATACGGGGTACAGCTATGGGTAAAAAATTTGCGCCAGCATATGCTAATATTTATATGGCTGAGTGGGAGAGAGAGGCTTTAGCAAAATGTCCTTTGAAACCTGTGATGTATTATAGATATCTGGATGATATTATTGGACTGTGGCCATATAGTTTACAGGATTTCGAGGCTTTTATTCAGATCCTTAACACGCATCATGCATCTATAACGGTTAAATATGAGATTCATTCAACGGAAGTTAACTTTCTGGATACTACAGTATATTTCAATCAAATGGATTCGACACAGAAACAACTATATACTAAAGTATACTTTAAAGACACTGACACACATGCACTATTGCATAAGCATAGTTACCATCCTAAACATACATTTCCTGGCATTGTGAAATCTCAGATCATTCGCTTTCATAGAATATGTTCATCTACACAACATTTTAATGAGGCCATACATATATTATTCACAGCTCTACGTAGGAGGGGTTATGGTAAAAGGTTTCTTCGGACAATCAAAAATAGTACATTGGTGACTCTCTTTCCCACTCGTCTGGAGCATATGGAAAGGTCCCTTGATAGTCAGGTAGATGCAGCATCGAGACAGGATCCTAACTTGAGTCCTGTGGCATCTGCTTCGGTGGGTCCTTCGATGGCCACAAGAGGTCCCCAGAGACCTTCCTCTGGTTCTACTGTGGAGATTGATTCAGTTGCACTTTTCAGGGTCACACAGGTTGCAGCGATCTCACCTTCTTTGGGGATTCATTCTCCTGAGAATGTTAGTCTCATTCCTTTGATAACAACATTTTCACATAGATTACAACCTTTACATCATACATTTAAACAGAACTTCACAAACACACAACAAGCTTATCCTGCATTGGGTGAATATAGAATTATATCAGCTCTTAGAAAGAATAAGAATTTTGGAGATTTGTTGGTGCGGTCAGCCTTTTCATCTCTTCCAGACAGAGTGGGTGGACCATCACATACAAAACATTTTAAAGCTAGGAAGTTCATTAGAAATCCATATAGCCGTACTTCAGCTCCTATTGTTGATTCTCTGTCTCTTAACACTCCAAATATAGTTTATATCATTACCTGTACAAAATGCCAGAAGCATTATATTGGAGAGACAAAACATCCGTTACAGGTACGACTGAAACAACATCTGAGCCAGATCCGGGGTATAACTAACCATACTACATTGTATACACATTTTCGTTCACATTCTATTTCCAGCTTAATCATTACAGGACTAGAGTGTGGGGTGCAATGGACGAATGGACAACGAAAGCTTTTTGAACATAGATGGATAGAAAAACTTAAAACGGTAGTGCCTAATGGGCTAAATGAAAAACCATAATGAAATGTTGAGAACATATAGATGCTGGTTAATTTAGGAAAGTGTGCATTTGCAGGGAAAAGTTAGACTTGATTCCACTTTGATAGGCTTAAGACATATGTTTATAATATCATTCACCATCCAGGTATCTTTTCATGCTCTTGTGTAAAAAGAATAAAAGCATGTGTTAATAAAATTATTCTTGGTATATTGACTTCTCTTGGTGTTTTTTTATAGGATATCATGCTATTGTATGGTTTAAAGGGGGCTTAATTCTCCCCAGCTTTTTGGTTTCAGCTTGTTCTGGAATCAGTAATCTCCATACTCTGGGTTTTGGTTGGGGTTCTTTTTTGCATGGGTATTTTGTGAGATGGCCTTCTTAAAGAGATATAGTATCCAGATGGATGCTTTACAATCTTGACGGTTTTTAAGGGGTTTATTGAAAACTGGTAACTATGTTAAAACATAGAATGGCTGATGATTGAGGTTAAATACATGGGGTTGATGATATTGTTTTAGTACCAATAAGCAAAATTGAAAGTTGGGCTATGACTTTAACAGTATAAGGGCATTTGGACATAAGAATGTTTTTTTTGTGAAATTCTGAGGGCTTTTTTCAGAAACATAATTATAAAACATAAAATATAAAATATAAAATATAAAATATAAAATATAAAATATATAAAATATAAAATATAAAATATAAAATATAAAATATACAAAATATAAAATATAAAATGAAAGGGAATACATAATGGTGTATCTGATAAAATCTAAAAGGGAGTCCCGACAGGGACATAAAAACATAAAACATAACATAAAGAGATAGAGAAATGTACAGTAGTGTTTGTTATAAACATTGTTTAGAAGTTGAAGATGGTTTAAACTATATGGTTTTAGGAATCAGCCCGAGGAACATAATTAAAACTACAGGGTGGCCAGAAAAGTGTCCTGACGTATATAACTTTTAGTATGAGGTTTAGCTGGTTTCAATAACTAAGGTATTCTTGACCTGGATGGTGTATGATCATTTGGGTATGCGGTCTAGTTTTTAATGGGCTCAAGGAGTTGGACGTCCTTGCCCTGCACAGTCTCTCAGGTTTAGGTATAGTCTTATTGGTTTACATAGTATTATTCACGTTTTTCAATGTGGCTTGGGGAGTGCTTGAGTCAAGTTTAACCAGTGTTGGTGGATGATGGAGAGCCCTTGTAGGCCAGAGCACCAGAGCAGTACACTGTCTCTTTAAGCGCAATTAGTTCATTATAAATCCTAACTTAGCGAGTGCCATGAGGGCTTCTCTGTCAGAAGTTTAACTGGTTGGACTGTTTAGGATAGTTTGGGAGTATAATACTCCCTTCTTAGTTCTGCTTACCATTTCAATGGGACTCAAATAACAGTGTTTTACTGTACCTCTAACAATAGTTTTGTAGGATTTGACTTAGGAAAGTGGAGTAGTATGACTTTAAAGTCACCTACAGCTTAATATAGGTGTATACATGTTGTATACCTATATATTTGGGGATATGGTTTCGTTGTCCATTGGTTTATTGATATAATTAACTTGGGGTATATCTAATATCCTTCTTCTGTCTATAGAGTTGCATTGAGATACTAGGGTTGCATTTTAATTATTTTCTTTTTATATATGTTTGTGTTGTTTCTTATGTTCAAAATCTTCTTTTAAATTGAATTTTATATGTTTTAGGGTTTGGGTCCTATTTTAGATAGGTTTGTATTAATTTTCTTTTCCCGCCATTTCTAGTGGCTCCTCCCCCCTCTTTCCAGTTTCTTTCCTTTTGACCAATGGGAGCGGAGTGTGATCCGGGGTTTGCGGGGGGCTCCACCCAGGAGTTACTCCCCCCTTGCCATTGTCTATTTCAGAAGTGTTTGGTTAGGGTAGCAACTATTCCCCTGATGAAGCCACAGATTTGGCGAAACGTTGGGTTTTATTAGAATTTTTAATTGTTTCTTTGGTTTTAAGTGGTGACGGCTCTTTTAATTCAATAAAGATTATACAGTTTTAAAACACTACGGAGGGCCCTACAGGGGACGCTTTCACCCCGGCCTGCTGAAGCTAAAGATTAAAGTACCTTTCCTCTTCCCTGGATCCGAGTGTGTCTTCACAGAGAGCAAAAGTTGGGGTCAGACGCGACGGCTGGGACGCTGGCTGCCGCGACCTTCAAAGCTACAGAAG
Source organism: Nannobrachium achirus (assembly GCF_963921795.1). Taxonomy (NCBI): domain Eukaryota; kingdom Metazoa; phylum Chordata; class Actinopteri; order Myctophiformes; family Myctophidae; genus Nannobrachium; species Nannobrachium achirus. The sequence goes on from NW_027664655.1 coordinate 21,926, forward strand.
AACCAAGGACAGCTGAAAACCTGGGGGAGTCGATGGTTGGGTAAGGTCCTCCAGTTGCCAGTGGTTTATATTGTCTTTTCTTTATTGATGAAAGAAATGCACACTTAACCTTTTTTTTCCCCTTAGCATAAGGCAGTATTAGAGTTGGGATAGATAAACATTCAGAATAATAGTAATAGTATTACTGATGTTATTAGACTAATATCGATATCTCAGTGTAGTTCGACTAACATTCATTATGGCATATAGAATTGAGCAATCTCGGGTATCGAGAAGAGACTCACATATTAGAACAAGGTCACAGGGGCCTCCTGTGGATTCTGGTCATGGTTTTGCTCCTAATGGTCTTGTCCCTTTAAATCACCCACCTGATGACGCCACACGGCATGCAGCTAAAGTTTATTTTAAGATAATTCAAGCCATACATCATAGGGGGGTTACAGACAGGGCAATTCACACGGGGTGTTTCCCTCCAGGGATGTCAAGACAGGTAGATAAGCTTACAGCTTTTATCAAACCTGCAGCCCCAATAGAATCGACTAGTCGTAAAGTAGCTGGAAATACAAGGCAATGGATGCAGAACAATATGGAAATATTACAGGGTCACTATAGGCATACGATTGCCACACTGACTCAGCCGTTACAGCCACACAATCAGGAGGCTTTTGTCATAGCGATGGGATGGGCACGAAAGCGGTTTTCGCATAGACTAATGTCAACAACCTTAGACGAGGTTGCAAACACACTACATTTGCATACACGCACACAACATGAACAAGCAAACATACAACAATCCACCTTGAGAACTCAGACACATATTGAGCCACATACACAGGCATTACATGCACCAATGGGTACATACAGAGCACATCCCAACGCTATAGACTCCTCATCTCATTTAGGCCCCCATAGAGAAGTGGAGTGGCCACGCTTAATTAGAGAAGTACGTCCTCCACTGTTACCGACACCTAGGCGGAATGAAATTGGCATTCCACCTCTGTTGCCAAATTTAAGAAGACCAGATGGTAGATCTAGATCTGGGTTTGGTCGAAGGCCTGGTCCTTCTTCCAAACGAAATTATGGCCCTGGTGGTGGATCTGATGTGGGCTCTGGGCCTAGTTCTGATTTGCATTTTGGTTCTAACGGTAGATTGAGTTTGGATGTTGACCCTAGTGCTAATCCTAATCCTATACATAGGGTGGATGGTGACTCTGTTCTTGACATGGAAATTGGCCCTGGCTCTAACCCTAACCCTAATCTTGGCCCTGACCCTGACCCTGACCCTAACCCTAACCCTAGTCTTAACCCTCAACCTGACTCTAACCCTAAACATAACCTGGAGTCGGGTTCTGACCCTAACCCTAACCTTAAACATACCCTAGCCCTAACCCTAACCCTAACCCTAACCCTAAACATAACCTTGAGTTGGGTTCTGACCCCAACCCTAACCTTAAACATAAACCTAGTGTTGACCTTGATCTTGGCTTGGATTTTGGTTCCATAGTGCGGGACTCTGTGCAGGTGGTGTCTCCTCTTCCTCCCCGTCCGGTAATAGCGGGACCGTGTGAAGATCTTTTGGTAGATGTAGATGTGGGCTTGCGGGCACAGGGTCTTGGAGAACTGCCGCTGGTTGTATCAGAGCAGGCTGTTGATGTTGTAGAGGAGGTTACGGTTCCATCTGTTGTAACGATTTCTGGAACAGCACAGATCACTCATAAGGATCCGTCCCAATCTAGAGTGGGGTTAACTAAGTCCAATATTTGCTCTCTGTATTTGGGGGAACGACCGAAAGCGTTCGGTCTACTTCCCCGGGAACAGAGACCACAACCAAATAGAACGACGGTCCGTTCAGTGGTTCCTCTCCTTCCCTCTGTTTTGGAGGAGAGGGAGGATAAACTCTTAGAGGACCTTAGTGAAGAATTGGAATTGGAGAGTTCTATTCCTTCTCTTCCTCTCCCCTCTGCGTCATCAACACCTATAATGGAGATACCAAGCCATAAAGGCACTTCTCCGTTTTCCCCTCAGCCTCGAAAATTGGGTTTTGATGGTACTGGGGAGATGACTAGTGTCACTGGCCCCTATAGCTCTTCTCAAAATTCTTCCTGTACAACACAGAGTTATTCCCAGTCTAATTCTTCCATTAATGTTTATAGATCCAGAACAGTGGGGAACTTGAGTTTGAGTAAAGTCTTATTGACCTCTCTTTCTCCAACAGGAAGCGCCCATCGAAGGTCTGGTAATAAGAATAAAAAACAGGCAGGGGAGGTTATGATGAGCGAAACAGCTACAACAAAAGGGTCAATCCCTGAACAACAAAAAATATCCTCTGAACCCTCCTTTAACAGCCCAGTTCTGCCCAAAACCGACCTGTCTCTGGGGGCTTCCAATTTAGATATTATAACAGCTTCTTCTCCGTGCGTACCAACTTATCATAGAGCCAGACCGGGTAAAAAATTGGTTGACTGGAAAATCCAAATTAGGGAAAAGGTGGCTTTTTTGGGTGACAGTAACTTGGCACGCATTCCTTCGTCTAACCGTACGGGAATTCAAATTGATAGCTATCCAGGTGCAGGTTTTCATCATATGACCAAGCTCTTTGAAATGGCAGAGTCTAATGGTGATGTGGAAATAGTTGTTATTTCGGTGGGGATTAACTGTAAAGACTTGGATGTCTTTCAGACTTCACTTAAGCAGCTGAGTGAGATGGTATTAAAGGCTCGATTGGCCTTTCCGAATGCATCCATTTTTGTACCTTTGATCAATTATTCCAAATTCCTGATGCCCACGCAGAAAACTAATTTGAATCTTATTAATAATTACATTAAAGCACATTTCAACTACCTGGATTCTATTCGTTCGGAGTGTTTCAATTGTACATCTGATTCGGTTCATTGGAAACAGGGTACAGCTAAGCTTATATTTGACCATTGGTGCACACAATTGAATTTTCAATAGGACATGAGCAGAACTCTGGCCCCATTTTGCAGGAGAATACAGATGTGGTCCTTTCTCTGTTGCCTACTGTTGAAGTTTTGCCATTGAACCAGCAGCCTAGTGTACTGACAGGGACCGTTCCATTGACTTCTATTACTTTTTCTCAGGTGATTCAGCCTGTTGATTTAGTGACACAGCCTCCTTCAGAAGGAGAGATTTCTCAATTGAATGAAGTGTCTGTAGTCCCTATTATTATTTCTTCGCAACCTGTGCAACCTGAGGCAGCATTGGCTTCTCCTCCGGTTGAAATATTGAATTCTCAGTCTAACATAATGAATTTATCTCGGACTTTTCGGCTCACGGCCATGCAGACTCAGGTTTTGGAGAAAGGTCTTACTTTTGTCCCGCGTCCGGAGAAACAGGACTGGGGGAACTCAGAAGGGATACTTATAGATATCATAGACGATTGAAATTAATTGATTATTTCCAAGATACGGTTGCGGAGGATCGGGTGCCGTTTGTTCTGCCATCTAGTTGGGAGCCTGGAAATGCCCAACTGGATGTGAGAATAAAGCGACTTATCCAATTGGACAATCAGGCGCTTGACCATTATAATTGTCCCTCTGATAGACAGGATAATTTGACTGCACTGGAACGGGAGAGTTTAAAGGAATTGGAGAAGATCAAAAATATAATAATCAAACCAGCCGATAAAGGCTCAAAAATAGTTATACTAGATACTTTCCAATATGTTTTTGAGGCTAACAGACAACTTTCTGATGCCAGATATTATAGACCCATTACAGAAAGTATGCAGAAACAGTCACAGGTGAGATTGAGGGAAATTGTTGCTGAACTGTATCAGAGAAAATTTATAACAGCAAGACAGAGAAATTTTCTATTTGGACCTGATGACCCTAGACCTAGGATATTTTATTTACTCCCTAAGATCCATAAGGATCCAGGGACTTGGACAATACCCTACAGAGTTCCCCCTGGTAGACCTATAGTCTCGGACTGCAGTAGTGAATCTTATAATATAGCTCAATTTATAGATCATTTTCTGAATCCTCTATCTATGCTGCATCCCAGCTATCTGAGGGATACTTATGACTTTCTGGCCAAGATCAAACCTATAGCTGTGCCCTCTGGTACATATATTTTCACTATTGACGTGGACAGCCTGTATACTAACATAGATACGGTCACGGGATTGCGGACAGTAGAGAAACTATTTCAGTCACATCCAGATAACAATAGACCAGATCAGGCACTGTTACAGCTTCTTGAACTTAGTTTGAACTGTAATGATTTTGTCTTTGATGACAAACATTATTTGCAGATACGGGGTACAGCTATGGGTAAAAAATTTGCGCCAGCATATGCTAATATTTATATGGCTGAGTGGGAGAGAGAGGCTTTAGCAAAATGTCCTTTGAAACCTGTGATGTATTATAGATATCTGGATGATATTATTGGACTGTGGCCATATAGTTTACAGGATTTCGAGGCTTTTATTCAGATCCTTAACACGCATCATGCATCTATAACGGTTAAATATGAGATTCATTCAACGGAAGTTAACTTTCTGGATACTACAGTATATTTCAATCAAATGGATTCGACACAGAAACAACTATATACTAAAGTATACTTTAAAGACACTGACACACATGCACTATTGCATAAGCATAGTTACCATCCTAAACATACATTTCCTGGCATTGTGAAATCTCAGATCATTCGCTTTCATAGAATATGTTCATCTACACAACATTTTAATGAGGCCATACATATATTATTCACAGCTCTACGTAGGAGGGGTTATGGTAAAAGGTTTCTTCGGACAATCAAAAATAGTACATTGGTGACTCTCTTTCCCACTCGTCTGGAGCATATGGAAAGGTCCCTTGATAGTCAGGTAGATGCAGCATCGAGACAGGATCCTAACTTGAGTCCTGTGGCATCTGCTTCGGTGGGTCCTTCGATGGCCACAAGAGGTCCCCAGAGACCTTCCTCTGGTTCTACTGTGGAGATTGATTCAGTTGCACTTTTCAGGGTCACACAGGTTGCAGCGATCTCACCTTCTTTGGGGATTCATTCTCCTGAGAATGTTAGTCTCATTCCTTTGATAACAACATTTTCACATAGATTACAACCTTTACATCATACATTTAAACAGAACTTCACAAACACACAACAAGCTTATCCTGCATTGGGTGAATATAGAATTATATCAGCTCTTAGAAAGAATAAGAATTTTGGAGATTTGTTGGTGCGGTCAGCCTTTTCATCTCTTCCAGACAGAGTGGGTGGACCATCACATACAAAACATTTTAAAGCTAGGAAGTTCATTAGAAATCCATATAGCCGTACTTCAGCTCCTATTGTTGATTCTCTGTCTCTTAACACTCCAAATATAGTTTATATCATTACCTGTACAAAATGCCAGAAGCATTATATTGGAGAGACAAAACATCCGTTACAGGTACGACTGAAACAACATCTGAGCCAGATCCGGGGTATAACTAACCATACTACATTGTATACACATTTTCGTTCACATTCTATTTCCAGCTTAATCATTACAGGACTAGAGTGTGGGGTGCAATGGACGAATGGACAACGAAAGCTTTTTGAACATAGATGGATAGAAAAACTTAAAACGGTAGTGCCTAATGGGCTAAATGAAAAACCATAATGAAATGTTGAGAACATATAGATGCTGGTTAATTTAGGAAAGTGTGCATTTGCAGGGAAAAGTTAGACTTGATTCCACTTTGATAGGCTTAAGACATATGTTTATAATATCATTCACCATCCAGGTATCTTTTCATGCTCTTGTGTAAAAAGAATAAAAGCATGTGTTAATAAAATTATTCTTGGTATATTGACTTCTCTTGGTGTTTTTTTATAGGATATCATGCTATTGTATGGTTTAAAGGGGGCTTAATTCTCCCCAGCTTTTTGGTTTCAGCTTGTTCTGGAATCAGTAATCTCCATACTCTGGGTTTTGGTTGGGGTTCTTTTTTGCATGGGTATTTTGTGAGATGGCCTTCTTAAAGAGATATAGTATCCAGATGGATGCTTTACAATCTTGACGGTTTTTAAGGGGTTTATTGAAAACTGGTAACTATGTTAAAACATAGAATGGCTGATGATTGAGGTTAAATACATGGGGTTGATGATATTGTTTTAGTACCAATAAGCAAAATTGAAAGTTGGGCTATGACTTTAACAGTATAAGGGCATTTGGACATAAGAATGTTTTTTTTGTGAAATTCTGAGGGCTTTTTTCAGAAACATAATTATAAAACATAAAATATAAAATATAAAATATAAAATATAAAATATATAAAATATAAAATATAAAATATAAAATATACAAAATATAAAATATAAAATGAAAGGGAATACATAATGGTGTATCTGATAAAATCTAAAAGGGAGTCCCGACAGGGACATAAAAACATAAAACATAACATAAAGAGATAGAGAAATGTACAGTAGTGTTTGTTATAAACATTGTTTAGAAGTTGAAGATGGTTTAAACTATATGGTTTTAGGAATCAGCCCGAGGAACATAATTAAAACTACAGGGTGGCCAGAAAAGTGTCCTGACGTATATAACTTTTAGTATGAGGTTTAGCTGGTTTCAATAACTAAGGTATTCTTGACCTGGATGGTGTATGATCATTTGGGTATGCGGTCTAGTTTTTAATGGGCTCAAGGAGTTGGACGTCCTTGCCCTGCACAGTCTCTCAGGTTTAGGTATAGTCTTATTGGTTTACATAGTATTATTCACGTTTTTCAATGTGGCTTGGGGAGTGCTTGAGTCAAGTTTAACCAGTGTTGGCGGATGATGGAGAGCCCTTGTAGGCCAGAGCACCAGAGCAGTACACTGTCTCTTTAAGCGCAATTAGTTCATTATAAATCCTAACTTAGCGAGTGCCATGAGGGCTTCTCTGTCAGAAGTTTAACTGGTTGGACTGTTTAGGATAGTTTGGGAGTATAATACTCCCTTCTTAGTTCTGCTTACCATTTCAATGGGACTCAAATAACAGTGTTTTACTGTACCTCTAACAATAGTTTTGTAGGATTTGACTTAGGAAAGTGGAGTAGTATGACTTTAAAGTCACCTACAGCTTAATATAGGTGTATACATGTTGTATACCTATATATTTGGGGATATGGTTTCGTTGTCCATTGGTTTATTGATATAATTAACTTGGGGTATATCTAATATCCTTCTTCTGTCTATAGAGTTGCATTGAGATACTAGGGTTGCATTTTAATTATTTTCTTTTTATATATGTTTGGGTTGTTTCTTATGTTCAAAATCTTCTTTTAAATTGAATTTTATATGTTTTAGGGTTTGGGTCCTATTTTAGATAGGTTTGTATTAATTTTCTTTTCCCGCCATTTCTAGTGGCTCCTCCCCCCTCTTTCCAGTTTCTTTCCTTTTGACCAATGGGAGCGGAGTGTGATCCGGGGTTTGCGGGGGGCTCCACCCAGGAGTTACTCCCCCCTTGCCATTGTCTATTTCAGAAGTGTTTGGTTAGGGTAGCAACTATTCCCCTGATGAAGCCACAGATTTGGCGAAACGTTGGGTTTTATTAGAATTTTTAATTGTTTCTTTGGTTTTAAGTGGTGACGGCTCTTTTAATTCAATAAAGATTATACAGTTTTAAAACACTACGGAGGGCCCTACAGGGGACGCTTTCACCCCGGCCTGCTGAAGCTAAAGATTAAAGTACCTTTCCTCTTCCCTGGATCCGAGTGTGTCTTCACAGAGAGCAAAAGTTGGGGTCAGACGCGACGGCTGGGACGCTGGCTGCCGCGACCTTCAAAGCTACAGAAGAACCAAGGACAGCTGAAAACCTGGGGGAGTCGATGGTTGGGTAAGGTCCTCCAGTTGCCAGTGGTTTATATTGTCTTTTCTTTATTGATGAAAGAAATGCACACTTAACCTTTTTTTTCCCCTTAGCATAAGGCAGTATTAGAGTTGGGATAGATAAACATTCAGAATAATAGTAATAGTATTACTGATGTTATTAGACTAATATCGATATCTCAGTGTAGTTCGACTAACATTCATTATGGCATATAGAATTGAGCAATCTCGGGTATCGAGAAGAGACTCACATATTAGAACAAGGTCACAGGGGCCTCCTGTGGATTCTGGTCATGGTTTTGCTCCTAATGGTCTTGTCCCTTTAAATCACCCACCTGATGACGCCACACGGCATGCAGCTAAAGTTTATTTTAAGATAATTCAAGCCATACATCATAGGGGGGTTACAGACAGGGCAATTCACACGGGGTGTTTCCCTCCAGGGATGTCAAGACAGGTAGATAAGCTTACAGCTTTTATCAAACCTGCAGCCCCAATAGAATCGACTAGTCGTAAAGTAGCTGGAAATACAAGGCAATGGATGCAGAACAATATGGAAATATTACAGGGTCACTATAGGCATACGATTGCCACACTGACTCAGCCGTTACAGCCACACAATCAGGAGGCTTTTGTCATAGCGATGGGATGGGCACGAAAGCGGTTTTCGCATAGACTAATGTCAACAACCTTAGACGAGGTTGCAAACACACTACATTTGCATACACGCACACAACATGAACAAGCAAACATACAACAATCCACCTTGAGAACTCAGACACATATTGAGCCACATACACAGGCATTACATGCACCAATGGGTACATACAGAGCACATCCCAACGCTATAGACTCCTCATCTCATTTAGGCCCCCATAGAGAAGTGGAGTGGCCACGCTTAATTAGAGAAGTACGTCCTCCACTGTTACCGACACCTAGGCGGAATGAAATTGGCATTCCACCTCTGTTGCCAAATTTAAGAAGACCAGATGGTAGATCTAGATCTGGGTTTGGTCGAAGGCCTGGTCCTTCTTCCAAACGAAATTATGGCCCTGGTGGTGGATCTGATGTGGGCTCTGGGCCTAGTTCTGATTTGCATTTTGGTTCTAACGGTAGATTGAGTTTGGATGTTGACCCTAGTGCTAATCCTAATCCTATACATAGGGTGGATGGTGACTCTGTTCTTGACATGGAAATTGGCCCTGGCTCTAACCCTAACCCTAATCTTGGCCCTGACCCTGACCCTGACCCTAACCCTAACCCTAGTCTTAACCCTCAACCTGACTCTAACCCTAAACATAACCTGGAGTCGGGTTCTGACCCTAACCCTAACCTTAAACATAACCCTAGCCCTAACCCTAACCCTAACCCTAACCCTAAACATAACCTTGAGTTGGGTTCTGACCCCAACCCTAACCTTAAACATAAACCTAGTGTTGACCTTGATCTTGGCTTGGATTTTGGTTCCATAGTGCGGGACTCTGTGCAGGTGGTGTCTCCTCTTCCTCCCCGTCCGGTAATAGCGGGACCGTGTGAAGATCTTTTGGTAGATGTAGATGTGGGCTTGCGGGCACAGGGTCTTGGAGAACTGCCGCTGGTTGTATCAGAGCAGGCTGTTGATGTTGTAGAGGAGGTTACGGTTCCATCTGTTGTAACGATTTCTGGAACAGCACAGATCACTCATAAGGATCCGTCCCAATCTAGAGTGGGGTTAACTAAGTCCAATATTTGCTCTCTGTATTTGGGGGAACGACCGAAAGCGTTCGGTCTACTTCCCCGGGAACAGAGACCACAACCAAATAGAACGACGGTCCGTTCAGTGGTTCCTCTCCTTCCCTCTGTTTTGGAGGAGAGGGAGGATAAACTCTTAGAGGACCTTAGTGAGGAATTGGAATTGGAGAGTTCTATTCCTTCTCTTCCTCTCCCCTCTGCGTCATCAACACCTATAATGGAGATACCAAGCCATAAAGGCACTTCTCCGTTTTCCCCTCAGCCTCGAAAATTGGGTTTTGATGGTACTGGGGAGATGACTAGTGTCACTGGCCCCTATAGCTCTTCTCAAAATTCTTCCTGTACTACACAGAGTTATTCCCAGTCTAATTCTTCCATTAATGTTTATAGATCCAGAACAGTGGGGAACTTGAGTTTGATTAAAGTCTTATTGACCTCTCTTTCTCCAACAGGAAGCGCCCATCGAAGGTCTGGTAATAAGAATAAAAAACAGGCAGGGGAGGTTATGATGAGCGAAACAGCTACAACAAAAGGGTCAATCCCTGAACAACAAAAAATATCCTCTGAACCCTCCTTTAACAGCCCAGTTCTGCCCAAAACCGACCTGTCTCTGGGGGCTTCCAATTTAGATATTATAACAGCTTCTTCTCCGTGCGTACCAACTTATCATAGAGCCAGACCGGGTAAAAAATTGGTTGACTGGAAAATCCAAATTAGGGAAAAGGTGGCTTTTTTGGGTGACAGTAACTTGGCACGCATTCCTTCGTCTAACCGTACGGGAATTCAAATTGATAGCTATCCAGGTGCAGGTTTTCATCATATGACCAAGCTCTTTGAAATGGCAGAGTCTAATGGTGATGTGGAAATAGTTGTTATTTCGGTGGGGATTAACTGTAAAGACTTGGATGTCTTTCAGACTTCACTTAAGCAGCTGAGTGAGATGGTATTAAAGGCTCGATTGGCCTTTCCGAATGCATCCATTTTTGTACCTTTGATCAATTATTCCAAATTCCTGATGCCCACGCAGAAAACTAATTTGAATCTTATTAATAATTACATTAAAGCACATTTCAACTACCTGGATTCTATTCGTTCGGAGTGTTTCAATTGTACATCTGATTCGGTTCATTGGAAACAGGGTACAGCTAAGCTTATATTTGACCATTGGTGCACACAATTGAATTTTCAATAGGACATGAGCAGAACTCTGGCCCCATTTTGCAGGAGAATACAGATGTGGTCCTTTCTCTGTTGCCTACTGTTGAAGTTTTGCCATTGAACCAGCAGCCTAGTGTACTGACAGGGACCGTTCCATTGACTTCTATTACTTTTTCTCAGGTGATTCAGCCTGTTGATTTAGTGACACAGCCTCCTTCAGAAGGAGAGATTTCTCAATTGAATGAAGTGTCTGTAGTCCCTATTATTATTTCTTCGCAACCTGTGCAACCTGAGGCAGCATTGGCTTCTCCTCCGGTTGAAATATTGAATTCTCAGTCTTTTTCATAATGAATTTATCTCGGACTTTTCGGCTCACGGCCATGCAGACTCAGGTTTTGGAGAAAGGTCTTACTTTTGTCCCGCGTCCGGAGAAACAGGACTGGGGGGAACTCAGAAGGGATACTTATAGATATCATAGACGATTGAAATTAATTGATTATTTCCAAGATACGGTTGCGGAGGATCGGGTGCCGTTTGTTCTGCCATCTAGTTGGGAGCCTGGAAATGCCCAACTGGATGTGAGAATAAAGCGACTTATCCAATTGGACAATCAGGCGCTTGACCATTATAATTGTCCCTCTGATAGACAGGATAATTTGACTGCACTGGAACGGGAGAGTTTAAAGGAATTGGAGAAGATCAAAAATATAATAATCAAACCAGCCGATAAAGGCTCAAAAATAGTTATACTAGATACTTTCCAATATGTTTTTGAGGCTAACAGACAACTTTCTGATGCCAGATATTATAGACCCATTACAGAAAGTATGCAGAAACAGTCACAGGTGAGATTGAGGGAAATTGTTGCTGAACTGTATCAGAGAAAATTTATAACAGCAAGACAGAGAAATTTTCTATTTGGACCTGATGACCCTAGACCTAGGATATTTTATTTACTCCCTAAGATCCATAAGGATCCAGGGACTTGGACAATACCCTACAGAGTTCCCCCTGGTAGACCTATAGTCTCGGACTGCAGTAGTGAATCTTATAATATAGCTCAATTTATAGATCATTTTCTGAATCCTCTATCTATGCTGCATCCCAGCTATCTGAGGGATACTTATGACTTTCTGGCCAAGATCAAACCTATAGCTGTGCCCTCTGGTACATATATTTTCACTATTGACGTGGACAGCCTGTATACTAACATAGATACGGTCACGGGATTGCGGACAGTAGAGAAACTATTTCAGTCACATCCAGATAACAATAGACCAGATCAGGCACTGTTACAGCTTCTTGAACTTAGTTTGAACTGTAATGATTTTGTCTTTGATGACAAACATTATTTGCAGATACGGGGTACAGCTATGGGTAAAAAATTTGCGCCAGCATATGCTAATATTTATATGGCTGAGTGGGAGAGAGAGGCTTTAGCAAAATGTCCTTTGAAACCTGTGATGTATTATAGATATCTGGATGATATTATTGGACTGTGGCCATATAGTTTACAGGATTTCGAGGCTTTTATTCAGATCCTTAACACGCATCATGCATCTATAACGGTTAAATATGAGATTCATTCAACGGAAGTTAACTTTCTGGATACTACAGTATATTTCAATCAAATGGATTCGACACAGAAACAACTATATACTAAAGTATACTTTAAAGACACTGACACACATGCACTATTGCATAAGCATAGTTACCATCCTAAACATACATTTCCTGGCATTGTGAAATCTCAGATCATTCGCTTTCATAGAATATGTTCATCTACACAACATTTTAATGAGGCCATACATATATTATTCACAGCTCTACGTAGGAGGGGTTATGGTAAAAGGTTTCTTCGGACAATCAAAAATAGTACATTGGTGACTCTCTTTCCCACTCGTCTGGAGCATATGGAAAGGTCCCTTGATAGTCAGGTAGATGCAGCATCGAGACAGGATCCTAACTTGAGTCCTGTGGCATCTGCTTCGGTGGGTCCTTCGATGGCCACAAGAGGTCCCCAGAGACCTTCCTCTGGTTCTACTGTGGAGATTGATTCAGTTGCACTTTTCAGGGTCACACAGGTTGCAGCGATCTCACCTTCTTTGGGGATTCATTCTCCTGAGAATGTTAGTCTCATTCCTTTGATAACAACATTTTCACATAGATTACAACCTTTACATCATACATTTAAACAGAACTTCACAAACACACAACAAGCTTATCCTGCATTGGGTGAATATAGAATTATATCAGCTCTTATAAAGAATAAGAATTTTGGAGATTTGTTGGTGCGGTCAGCCTTTTCATCTCTTCCAGACAGAGTGGGTGGACCATCACATACAAAACATTTTAAAGCTAGGAAGTTCATTAGAAATCCATATAGCCGTACTTCAGCTCCTATTGTTGATTCTCTGTCTCTTAACACTCCAAATATAGTTTATATCATTACCTGTACAAAATGCCAGAAGCATTATATTGGAGAGACAAAACATCCGTTACAGGTACGACTGAAACAACATCTGAGCCAGATCCGGGGTATAACTAACCATACTACATTGTATACACATTTTCGTTCACATTCTATTTCCAGCTTAATCATTACAGGACTAGAGTGTGGGGTGCAATGGACGAATGGACAACGAAAGCTTTTTGAACATAGATGGATAGAAAAACTTAAAACGGTAGTGCCTAATGGGCTAAATGAAAAACCATAATGAAATGTTGAGAACATATAGATGCTGGTTAATTTAGGAAAGTGTGCATTTGCAGGGAAAAGTTAGACTTGATTCCACTTTGATAGGCTTAAGACATATGTTTATAATATCATTCACCATCCAGGTATCTTTTCATGCTCTTGTGTAAAAAGAATAAAAGCATGTGTTAATAAAATTATTCTTGGTATATTGACTTCTCTTGGTGTTTTTTTATAGGATATCATGCTATTGTATGGTTTAAAGGGGGCTTAATTCTCCCCAGCTTTTTGGTTTCAGCTTGTTCTGGAATCAGTAATCTCCATACTCTGGGTTTTGGTTGGGGTTCTTTTTTGCATGGGTATTTTGTGAGATGGCCTTCTTAAAGAGATATAGTATCCAGATGGATGCTTTACAATCTTGACGGTTTTTAAGGGGTTTATTGAAAACTGGTAACTATGTTAAAACATAGAATGGCTGATGATTGAGGTTAAATACATGGGGTTGATGATATTGTTTTAGTACCAATAAGCAAAATTGAAAGTTGGGCTATGACTTTAACAGTATAAGGGCATTTGGACATAAGAATGTTTTTTTTGTGAAATTCTGAGGGCTTTTTTCAGAAACATAATTATAAAACATAAAATATAAAATATAAAATATAAAATATAAAATATATAAAATATAAAATATAAAATATAAAATATAAAATATACAAAATATAAAATATAAAATGAAAGGGAATACATAATGGTGTATCTGATAAAATCTAAAAGGGAGTCCCGACAGGGACATAAAAACATAAAACATAACATAAAGAGATAGAGAAATGTACAGTAGTGTTTGTTATAAACATTGTTTAGAAGTTGAAGATGGTTTAAACTATATGGTTTTAGGAATCAGCCCGAGGAACATAATTAAAACTACAGGGTGGCCAGAAAAGTGTCCTGACGTATATAACTTTTAGTATGAGGTTTAGCTGGTTTCAATAACTAAGGTATTCTTGACCTGGATGGTGTATGATCATTTGGGTATGCGGTCTAGTTTTTAATGGGCTCAAGGAGTTGGACGTCCTTGCCCTGCACAGTCTCTCAGGTTTAGGTATAGTCTTATTGGTTTACATAGTATTATTCACGTTTTTCAATGTGGCTTGGGGAGTGCTTGAGTCAAGTTTAACCAGTGTTGGCGGATGATGGAGAGCCCTTGTAGGCCAGAGCACCAGAGCAGTACACTGTCTCTTTAAGCGCAATTAGTTCATTATAAATCCTAACTTAGCGAGTGCCATGAGGGCTTCTCTGTCAGAAGTTTAACTGGTTGGACTGTTTAGGATAGTTTGGGAGTATAATACTCCCTTCTTAGTTCTGCTTACCATTTCAATGGGACTCAAATAACAGTGTTTTACTGTACCTCTAACAATAGTTTTGTAGGATTTGACTTAGGAAAGTGGAGTAGTATGACTTTAAAGTCACCTACAGCTTAATATAGGTGTATACATGTTGTATACCTATATATTTGGGGATATGGTTTCGTTGTCCATTGGTTTATTGATATAATTAACTTGGGGTATATCTAATATCCTTCTTCTGTCTATAGAGTTGCATTGAGATACTAGGGTTGCATTTTAATTATTTTCTTTTTATATATGTTTGGGTTGTTTCTTATGTTCAAAATCTTCTTTTAAATTGAATTTTATATGTTTTAGGGTTTGGGTCCTATTTTAGATAGGTTTGTATTAATTTTCTTTTCCCGCCATTTCTAGTGGCTCCTCCCCCCTCTTTCCAGTTTCTTTCCTTTTGACCAATGGGAGCGGAGTGTGATCCGGGGTTTGCGGGGGGGCTCCACCCAGGAGTTACTCCCCCCTTGCCATTGTCTATTTCAGAAGTGTTTGGTTAGGGTAGCAACTATTCCCCTGATGAAGCCACAGATTTGGCGAAACGTTGGGTTTTATTAGAATTTTTAATTGTTTCTTTGGTTTTAAGTGGTGACGGCTCTTTTAATTCAATAAAGATTATACAGTTTTAAAACACTACGGAGGGCCCTACAGGGGACGCTTTCACCCCGGCCTGCTGAAGCTAAAGATTAAAGTACCTTTCCTCTTCCCTGGATCCGAGTGTGTCTTCACAGAGAGCAAAAGTTGGGGTCAGACGCGACGGCTGGGACGCTGGCTGCCGCGACCTTCAAAGCTACAGAAGAACCAAGGACAGCTGAAAACCTGGGGGAGTCGATGGTTGGGTAAGGTCCTCCAGTTGCCAGTGGTTTATATTGTCTTTTCTTTATTGATGAAAGAAATGCACACTTAACCTTTTTTTTCCCCTTAGCATAAGGCAGTATTAGAGTTGGGATAGATAAACATTCAGAATAATAGTAATAGTATTACTGATGTTATTAGACTAATATCGATATCTCAGTGTAGTTCGACTAACATTCATTATGGCATATAGAATTGAGCAATCTCGGGTATCGAGAAGAGACTCACATATTAGAACAAGGTCACAGGGGCCTCCTGTGGATTCTGGTCATGGTTTTGCTCCTAATGGTCTTGTCCCTTTAAATCACCCACCTGATGACGCCACACGGCATGCAGCTAAAGTTTATTTTAAGATAATTCAAGCCATACATCATAGGGGGGTTACAGACAGGGCAATTCACACGGGGTGTTTCCCTCCAGGGATGTCAAGACAGGTAGATAAGCTTACAGCTTTTATCAAACCTGCAGCCCCAATAGAATCGACTAGTCGTAAAGTAGCTGGAAATACAAGGCAATGGATGCAGAACAATATGGAAATATTACAGGGTCACTATAGGCATACGATTGCCACACTGACTCAGCCGTTACAGCCACACAATCAGGAGGCTTTTGTCATAGCGATGGGATGGGCACGAAAGCGGTTTTCGCATAGACTAATGTCAACAACCTTAGACGAGGTTGCAAACACACTACATTTGCATACACGCACACAACATGAACAAGCAAACATACAACAATCCACCTTGAGAACTCAGACACATATTGAGCCACATACACAGGCATTACATGCACCAATGGGTACATACAGAGCACATCCCAACGCTATAGACTCCTCATCTCATTTAGGCCCCCATAGAGAAGTGGAGTGGCCACGCTTAATTAGAGAAGTACGTCCTCCACTGTTACCGACACCTAGGCGGAATGAAATTGGCATTCCACCTCTGTTGCCAAATTTAAGAAGACCAGATGGTAGATCTAGATCTGGGTTTGGTCGAAGGCCTGGTCCTTCTTCCAAACGAAATTATGGCCCTGGTGGTGGATCTGATGTGGGCTCTGGGCCTAGTTCTGATTTGCATTTTGGTTCTAACGGTAGATTGAGTTTGGATGTTGACCCTAGTGCTAATCCTAATCCTATACATAGGGTGGATGGTGACTCTGTTCTTGACATGGAAATTGGCCCTGGCTCTAACCCTAACCCTAATCTTGGCCCTGACCCTGACCCTGACCCTAACCCTAACCCTAGTCTTAACCCTCAACCTGACTCTAACCCTAAACATAACCTGGAGTCGGGTTCTGACCCTAACCCTAACCTTAAACATAACCCTAGCCCTAACCCTAACCCTAACCCTAACCCTAAACATAACCTTGAGTTGGGTTCTGACCCCAACCCTAACCTTAAACATAAACCTAGTGTTGACCTTGATCTTGGCTTGGATTTTGGTTCCATAGTGCGGGACTCTGTGCAGGTGGTGTCTCCTCTTCCTCCCCGTCCGGTAATAGCGGGACCGTGTGAAGATCTTTTGGTAGATGTAGATGTGGGCTTGCGGGCACAGGGTCTTGGAGAACTGCCGCTGGTTGTATCAGAGCAGGCTGTTGATGTTGTAGAGGAGGTTACGGTTCCATCTGTTGTAACGATTTCTGGAACAGCACAGATCACTCATAAGGATCCGTCCCAATCTAGAGTGGGGTTAACTAAGTCCAATATTTGCTCTCTGTATTTGGGGGAACGACCGAAAGCGTTCGGTCTACTTCCCCGGGAACAGAGACCACAACCAAATAGAACGACGGTCCGTTCAGTGGTTCCTCTCCTTCCCTCTGTTTTGGAGGAGAGGGAGGATAAACTCTTAGAGGACCTTAGTGAGGAATTGGAATTGGAGAGTTCTATTCCTTTTCTTCCTCTCCCCTCTGCGTCATCAACACCTATAATGGAGATACCAAGCCATAAAGGCACTTCTCTGTTTTCCCCTCAGCCTCGAAAATTGGGTTTTGATGGTACTGGGGAGATGACTAGTGTCACTGGCCCCTATAGCTCTTCTCAAAATTCTTCCTGTACTACACAGAGTTATTCCCAGTCTAATTCTTCCATTAATGTTTATAGATCCAGAACAGTGGGGAACTTGAGTTTGAGTAAAGTCTTATTGACCTCTCTTTCTCCAACAGGAAGCGCCCATCGAAGGTCTGGTAATAAGAATAAAAAACAGGCAGGGGAGGTTATGATGAGCGAAACAGCTACAACAAAAGGGTCAATCCCTGAACAACAAAAAATATCCTCTGAACCCTCCTTTAACAGCCCAGTTCTGCCCAAAACCGACCTGTCTCTGGGGGCTTCCAATTTAGATATTATAACAGCTTCTTCTCCGTGCGTACCAACTTATCATAGAGCCAGACCGGGTAAAAAATTGGTTGACTGGAAAATCCAAATTAGGGAAAAGGTGGCTTTTTTGGGTGACAGTAACTTGGCACGCATTCCTTCGTCTAACCGTACGGGAATTCAAATTGATAGCTATCCAGGTGCAGGTTTTCATCATATGACCAAGCTCTTTGAAATGGCAGAGTCTAATGGTGATGTGGAAATAGTTGTTATTTCGGTGGGGATTAACTGTAAAGACTTGGATGTCTTTCAGACTTCACTTAAGCAGCTGAGTGAGATGGTATTAAAGGCTCGATTGGCCTTTCCGAATGCATCCATTTTTGTACCTTTGATCAATTATTCCAAATTCCTGATGCCCACGCAGAAAACTAATTTGAATCTTATTAATAATTACATTAAAGCACATTTCAACTACCTGGATTCTATTCGTTCGGAGTGTTTCAATTGTACATCTGATTCGGTTCATTGGAAACAGGGTACAGCTAAGCTTATATTTGACCATTGGTGCACACAATTGAATTTTCAATAGGACATGAGCAGAACTCTGGCCCCATTTTGCAGGAGAATACAGATGTGGTCCTTTCTCTGTTGCCTACTGTTGAAGTTTTGCCATTGAACCAGCAGCCTAGTGTACTGACAGGGACCGTTCCATTGACTTCTATTACTTTTTCTCAGGTGATTCAGCCTGTTGATTTAGTGACACAGCCTCCTTCAGAAGGAGAGATTTCTCAATTGAATGAAGTGTCTGTAGTCCCTATTATTATTTCTTCGCAACCTGTGCAACCTGAGGCAGCATTGGCTTCTCCTCCGGTTGAAATATTGAATTCTCAGTCTAACATAATGAATTTATCTCGGACTTTTCGGCTCACGGCCATGCAGACTCAGGTTTTGGAGAAAGGTCTTACTTTTGTCCCGCGTCCGGAGAAACAGGACTGGGGGGAACTCAGAAGGGATACTTATAGATATCATAGACGATTGAAATTAATTGATTATTTCCAAGATACGGTTGCGGAGGATCGGGTGCCGTTTGTTCTGCCATCTAGTTGGGAGCCTGGAAATGCCCAACTGGATGTGAGAATAAAGCGACTTATCCAATTGGACAATCAGGCGCTTGACCATTATAATTGTCCCTCTGATAGACAGGATAATTTGACTGCACTGGAACGGGAGAGTTTAAAGGAATTGGAGAAGATCAAAAATATAATAATCAAACCAGCCGATAAAGGCTCAAAAATAGTTATACTAGATACTTTCCAATATGTTTTTGAGGCTAACAGACAACTTTCTGATGCCAGATATTATAGACCCATTACAGAAAGTATGCAGAAACAGTCACAGGTGAGATTGAGGGAAATTGTTGCTGAACTGTATCAGAGAAAATTTATAACAGCAAGACAGAGAAATTTTCTATTTGGACCTGATGACCCTAGACCTAGGATATTTTATTTACTCCCTAAGATCCATAAGGATCCAGGGACTTGGACAATACCCTACAGAGTTCCCCCTGGTAGACCTATAGTCTCGGACTGCAGTAGTGAATCTTATAATATAGCTCAATTTATAGATCATTTTCTGAATCCTCTATCTATGCTGCATCCCAGCTATCTGAGGGATACTTATGACTTTCTGGCCAAGATCAAACCTATAGCTGTGCCCTCTGGTACATATATTTTCACTATTGACGTGGACAGCCTGTATACTAACATAGATACGGTCACGGGATTGCGGACAGTAGAGAAACTATTTCAGTCACATCCAGATAACAATAGACCAGATCAGGCACTGTTACAGCTTCTTGAACTTAGTTTGAACTGTAATGATTTTGTCTTTGATGACAAACATTATTTGCAGATACGGGGTACAGCTATGGGTAAAAAATTTGCGCCAGCATATGCTAATATTTATATGGCTGAGTGGGAGAGAGAGGCTTTAGCAAAATGTCCTTTGAAACCTGTGATGTATTATAGATATCTGGATGATATTATTGGACTGTGGCCATATAGTTTACAGGATTTCGAGGCTTTTATTCAGATCCTTAACACGCATCATGCATCTATAACGGTTAAATATGAGATTCATTCAACGGAAGTTAACTTTCTGGATACTACAGTATATTTCAATCAAATGGATTCGACACAGAAACAACTATATACTAAAGTATACTTTAAAGACACTGACACACATGCACTATTGCATAAGCATAGTTACCATCCTAAACATACATTTCCTGGCATTGTGAAATCTCAGATCATTCGCTTTCATAGAATATGTTCATCTACACAACATTTTAATGAGGCCATACATATATTATTCACAGCTCTACGTAGGAGGGGTTATGGTAAAAGGTTTCTTCGGACAATCAAAAATAGTACATTGGTGACTCTCTTTCCCACTCGTCTGGAGCATATGGAAAGGTCCCTTGATAGTCAGGTAGATGCAGCATCGAGACAGGATCCTAACTTGAGTCCTGTGGCATCTGCTTCGGTGGGTCCTTCGATGGCCACAAGAGGTCCCCAGAGACCTTCCTCTGGTTCTACTGTGGAGATTGATTCAGTTGCACTTTTCAGGGTCACACAGGTTGCAGCGATCTCACCTTCTTTGGGGATTCATTCTCCTGAGAATGTTAGTCTCATTCCTT
Organism: Nannobrachium achirus; assembly: GCF_963921795.1. Lineage (NCBI taxonomy): Eukaryota > Metazoa > Chordata > Actinopteri > Myctophiformes > Myctophidae > Nannobrachium > Nannobrachium achirus. Next base: position 42,593 of record NW_027664655.1, read on the forward strand.
TGATAACAACATTTTCACATAGATTACAACCTTTACATCATACATTTAAACAGAACTTCACAAACACACAACAAGCTTATCCTGCATTGGGTGAATATAGAATTATATCAGCTCTTAGAAAGAATAAGAATTTTGGAGATTTGTTGGTGCGGTCAGCCTTTTCATCTCTTCCAGACAGAGTGGGTGGACCATCACATACAAAACATTTTAAAGCTAGGAAGTTCATTAGAAATCCATATAGCCGTACTTCAGCTCCTATTGTTGATTCTCTGTCTCTTAACACTCCAAATATAGTTTATATCATTACCTGTACAAAATGCCAGAAGCATTATATTGGAGAGACAAAACATCCGTTACAGGTACGACTGAAACAACATCTGAGCCAGATCCGGGGTATAACTAACCATACTACATTGTATACACATTTTCGTTCACATTCTATTTCCAGCTTAATCATTACAGGACTAGAGTGTGGGGTGCAATGGACGAATGGACAACGAAAGCTTTTTGAACATAGATGGATAGAAAAACTTAAAACGGTAGTGCCTAATGGGCTAAATGAAAAACCATAATGAAATGTTGAGAACATATAGATGCTGGTTAATTTAGGAAAGTGTGCATTTGCAGGGAAAAGTTAGACTTGATTCCACTTTGATAGGCTTAAGACATATGTTTATAATATCATTCACCATCCAGGTATCTTTTCATGCTCTTGTGTAAAAAGAATAAAAGCATGTGTTAATAAAATTATTCTTGGTATATTGACTTCTCTTGGTGTTTTTTTATAGGATATCATGCTATTGTATGGTTTAAAGGGGGCTTAATTCTCCCCAGCTTTTTGGTTTCAGCTTGTTCTGGAATCAGTAATCTCCATACTCTGGGTTTTGGTTGGGGTTCTTTTTTGCATGGGTATTTTGTGAGATGGCCTTCTTAACCCTCTAAGGCCCACGGTTGTAATATTACAACGTTTGTATTTTATCCAAAAAAAGGTTTAAATCATTTTATTTTAGCTCCCCCTACCACCTAAACACCACCATTGGATTCTATTGTTTAGTATTACAATGCCATTGGCCACAATATTTGCATATACATACCCCCCACAGGGGCTGACATTCACACCCGCCACACCCGCTGAAATTCCAGAGTTTTGACGAACAACATCTCACTTTTTCATGGAAGCTATACCTCAAAAAAACATAAGTAAAATGCCTGTACTATTCTTTTTGGTGATCATTAGAATGTCTAGAACATGTACATATGTTATTATTTTGAAAAATTTCCCCCATATGTAAATTAGAGCATGATTTATGATTTTTGATTTATGGCTATAAAATCTTACAAAAACATTTTTTTGAAAAAAACATTACATTTTCCTCTTAATAGGACTCCTACAACACCATCTGATTTTTTTCAATTTTTTATTTCAAGTATTTCTTAATGCGGGCCTTAGAGGGTTAAAGAGATATAGTATCCAGATGGATGCTTTACAATCTTGACGGTTTTTAAGGGGTTTATTGAAAACTGGTAACTATGTTAAAACATAGAATGGCTGATGATTGAGGTTAAATACATGGGGTTGATGATATTGTTTTAGTACCAATAAGCAAAATTGAAAGTTGGGCTATGACTTTAACAGTATAAGGGCATTTGGACATAAGAATGTTTTTTTTGTGAAATTCTGAGGGCTTTTTTCAGAAACATAATTATAAAACATAAAATATAAAATATAAAATATAAAATATAAAATATAAAATATATAAAATATAAAATATAAAATATAAAATATAAAATATACAAAATATAAAATATAAAATGAAAGGGAATACATAATGGTGTATCTGATAAAATCTAAAAGGGAGTCCCGACAGGGACATAAAAACATAAAACATAACATAAAGAGATAGAGAAATGTACAGTAGTGTTTGTTATAAACATTGTTTAGAAGTTGAAGATGGTTTAAACTATATGGTTTTAGGAATCAGCCCGAGGAACATAATTAAAACTACAGGGTGGCCAGAAAAGTGTCCTGACGTATATAACTTTTAGTATGAGGTTTAGCTGGTTTCAATAACTAAGGTATTCTTGACCTGGATGGTGTATGATCATTTGGGTATGCGGTCTAGTTTTTAATGGGCTCAAGGAGTTGGACGTCCTTGCCCTGCACAGTCTCTCAGGTTTAGGTATAGTCTTATTGGTTTACATAGTATTATTCACGTTTTTCAATGTGGCTTGGGGAGTGCTTGAGTCAAGTTTAACCAGTGTTGGCGGATGATGGAGAGCCCTTGTAGGCCAGAGCACCAGAGCAGTACACTGTCTCTTTAAGCGCAATTAGTTCATTATAAATCCTAACTTAGCGAGTGCCATGAGGGCTTCTCTGTCAGAAGTTTAACTGGTTGGACTGTTTAGGATAGTTTGGGAGTATAATACTCCCTTCTTAGTTCTGCTTACCATTTCAATGGGACTCAAATAACAGTGTTTTACTGTACCTCTAACAATAGTTTTGTAGGATTTGACTTAGGAAAGTGGAGTAGTATGACTTTAAAGTCACCTACAGCTTAATATAGGTGTATACATGTTGTATACCTATATATTTGGGGATATGGTTTCGTTGTCCATTGGTTTATTGATATAATTAACTTGGGGTATATCTAATATCCTTCTTCTGTCTATAGAGTTGCATTGAGATACTAGGGTTGCATTTTAATTATTTTCTTTTTATATATGTTTGGGTTGTTTCTTATGTTCAAAATCTTCTTTTAAATTGAATTTTATATGTTTTAGGGTTTGGGTCCTATTTTAGATAGGTTTGTATTAATTTTCTTTTCCCGCCATTTCTAGTGGCTCCTCCCCCCTCTTTCCAGTTTCTTTCCTTTTGACCAATGGGAGCGGAGTGTGATCCGGGGTTTGCGGGGGGCTCCACCCAGGAGTTACTCCCCCCTTGCCATTGTCTATTTCAGAAGTGTTTGGTTAGGGTAGCAACTATTCCCCTGATGAAGCCACAGATTTGGCGAAACGTTGGGTTTTATTAGAATTTTTAATTGTTTCTTTGGTTTTAAGTGGTGACGGCTCTTTTAATTCAATAAAGATTATACAGTTTTAAAACACTACGGAGGGCCCTACAGGGGACGCTTTCACCCCGGCCTGCTGAAGCTAAAGATTAAAGTACCTTTCCTCTTCCCTGGATCCGAGTGTGTCTTCACAGAGAGCAAAAGTTGGGGTCAGACGCGACGGCTGGGACGCTGGCTGCCGCGACCTTCAAAGCTACAGAAGAACCAAGGACAGCTGAAAACCTGGGGGAGTCGATGGTTGGGTAAGGTCCTCCAGTTGCCAGTGGTTTATATTGTCTTTTCTTTATTGATGAAAGAAATGCACACTTAACCTTTTTTTTCCCCTTAGCATAAGGCAGTATTAGAGTTGGGATAGATAAACATTCAGAATAATAGTAATAGTATTACTGATGTTATTAGACTAATATCGATATCTCAGTGTAGTTCGACTAACATTCATTATGGCATATAGAATTGAGCAATCTCGGGTATCGAGAAGAGACTCACATATTAGAACAAGGTCACAGGGGCCTCCTGTGGATTCTGGTCATGGTTTTGCTCCTAATGGTCTTGTCCCTTTAAATCACCCACCTGATGACGCCACACGGCATGCAGCTAAAGTTTATTTTAAGATAATTCAAGCCATACATCATAGGGGGGTTACAGACAGGGCAATTCACACGGGGTGTTTCCCTCCAGGGATGTCAAGACAGGTAGATAAGCTTACAGCTTTTATCAAACCTGCAGCCCCAATAGAATCGACTAGTCGTAAAGTAGCTGGAAATACAAGGCAATGGATGCAGAACAATATGGAAATATTACAGGGTCACTATAGGCATACGATTGCCACACTGACTCAGCCGTTACAGCCACACAATCAGGAGGCTTTTGTCATAGCGATGGGATGGGCACGAAAGCGGTTTTCGCATAGACTAATGTCAACAACCTTAGACGAGGTTGCAAACACACTACATTTGCATACACGCACACAACATGAACAAGCAAACATACAACAATCCACCTTGAGAACTCAGACACATATTGAGCCACATACACAGGCATTACATGCACCAATGGGTACATACAGAGCACATCCCAACGCTATAGACTCCTCATCTCATTTAGGCCCCCATAGAGAAGTGGAGTGGCCACGCTTAATTAGAGAAGTACGTCCTCCACTGTTACCGACACCTAGGCGGAATGAAATTGGCATTCCACCTCTGTTGCCAAATTTAAGAAGACCAGATGGTAGATCTAGATCTGGGTTTGGTCGAAGGCCTGGTCCTTCTTCCAAACGAAATTATGGCCCTGGTGGTGGATCTGATGTGGGCTCTGGGCCTAGTTCTGATTTGCATTTTGGTTCTAACGGTAGATTGAGTTTGGATGTTGACCCTAGTGCTAATCCTAATCCTATACATAGGGTGGATGGTGACTCTGTTCTTGACATGGAAATTGGCCCTGGCTCTAACCCTAACCCTAATCTTGGCCCTGACCCTGACCCTGACCCTAACCCTAACCCTAGTCTTAACCCTCAACCTGACTCTAACCCTAAACATAACCTGGAGTCGGGTTCTGACCCTAACCCTAACCTTAAACATACCCTAGCCCTAACCCTAACCCTAACCCTAACCCTAAACATAACCTTGAGTTGGGTTCTGACCCCAACCCTAACCTTAAACATAAACCTAGTGTTGACCTTGATCTTGGCTTGGATTTTGGTTCCATAGTGCGGGACTCTGTGCAGGTGGTGTCTCCTCTTCCTCCCCGTCCGGTAATAGCGGGACCGTGTGAAGATCTTTTGGTAGATGTAGATGTGGGCTTGCGGGCACAGGGTCTTGGAGAACTGCCGCTGGTTGTATCAGAGCAGGCTGTTGATGTTGTAGAGGAGGTTACGGTTCCATCTGTTGTAACGATTTCTGGAACAGCACAGATCACTCATAAGGATCCGTCCCAATCTAGAGTGGGGTTAACTAAGTCCAATATTTGCTCTCTGTATTTGGGGGAACGACCGAAAGCGTTCGGTCTACTTCCCCGGGAACAGAGACCACAACCAAATAGAACGACGGTCCGTTCAGTGGTTCCTCTCCTTCCCTCTGTTTTGGAGGAGAGGGAGGATAAACTCTTAGAGGACCTTAGTGAAGAATTGGAATTGGAGAGTTCTATTCCTTCTCTTCCTCTCCCCTCTGCGTCATCAACACCTATAATGGAGATACCAAGCCATAAAGGCACTTCTCCGTTTTCCCCTCAGCCTCGAAAATTGGGTTTTGATGGTACTGGGGAGATGACTAGTGTCACTGGCCCCTATAGCTCTTCTCAAAATTCTTCCTGTACAACACAGAGTTATTCCCAGTCTAATTCTTCCATTAATGTTTATAGATCCAGAACAGTGGGGAACTTGAGTTTGAGTAAAGTCTTATTGACCTCTCTTTCTCCAACAGGAAGCGCCCATCGAAGGTCTGGTAATAAGAATAAAAAACAGGCAGGGGAGGTTATGATGAGCGAAACAGCTACAACAAAAGGGTCAATCCCTGAACAACAAAAAATATCCTCTGAACCCTCCTTTAACAGCCCAGTTCTGCCCAAAACCGACCTGTCTCTGGGGGCTTCCAATTTAGATATTATAACAGCTTCTTCTCCGTGCGTACCAACTTATCATAGAGCCAGACCGGGTAAAAAATTGGTTGACTGGAAAATCCAAATTAGGGAAAAGGTGGCTTTTTTGGGTGACAGTAACTTGGCACGCATTCCTTCGTCTAACCGTACGGGAATTCAAATTGATAGCTATCCAGGTGCAGGTTTTCATCATATGACCAAGCTCTTTGAAATGGCAGAGTCTAATGGTGATGTGGAAATAGTTGTTATTTCGGTGGGGATTAACTGTAAAGACTTGGATGTCTTTCAGACTTCACTTAAGCAGCTGAGTGAGATGGTATTAAAGGCTCGATTGGCCTTTCCGAATGCATCCATTTTTGTACCTTTGATCAATTATTCCAAATTCCTGATGCCCACGCAGAAAACTAATTTGAATCTTATTAATAATTACATTAAAGCACATTTCAACTACCTGGATTCTATTCGTTCGGAGTGTTTCAATTGTACATCTGATTCGGTTCATTGGAAACAGGGTACAGCTAAGCTTATATTTGACCATTGGTGCACACAATTGAATTTTCAATAGGACATGAGCAGAACTCTGGCCCCATTTTGCAGGAGAATACAGATGTGGTCCTTTCTCTGTTGCCTACTGTTGAAGTTTTGCCATTGAACCAGCAGCCTAGTGTACTGACAGGGACCGTTCCATTGACTTCTATTACTTTTTCTCAGGTGATTCAGCCTGTTGATTTAGTGACACAGCCTCCTTCAGAAGGAGAGATTTCTCAATTGAATGAAGTGTCTGTAGTCCCTATTATTATTTCTTCGCAACCTGTGCAACCTGAGGCAGCATTGGCTTCTCCTCCGGTTGAAATATTGAATTCTCAGTCTAACATAATGAATTTATCTCGGACTTTTCGGCTCACGGCCATGCAGACTCAGGTTTTGGAGAAAGGTCTTACTTTTGTCCCGCGTCCGGAGAAACAGGACTGGGGGAACTCAGAAGGGATACTTATAGATATCATAGACGATTGAAATTAATTGATTATTTCCAAGATACGGTTGCGGAGGATCGGGTGCCGTTTGTTCTGCCATCTAGTTGGGAGCCTGGAAATGCCCAACTGGATGTGAGAATAAAGCGACTTATCCAATTGGACAATCAGGCGCTTGACCATTATAATTGTCCCTCTGATAGACAGGATAATTTGACTGCACTGGAACGGGAGAGTTTAAAGGAATTGGAGAAGATCAAAAATATAATAATCAAACCAGCCGATAAAGGCTCAAAAATAGTTATACTAGATACTTTCCAATATGTTTTTGAGGCTAACAGACAACTTTCTGATGCCAGATATTATAGACCCATTACAGAAAGTATGCAGAAACAGTCACAGGTGAGATTGAGGGAAATTGTTGCTGAACTGTATCAGAGAAAATTTATAACAGCAAGACAGAGAAATTTTCTATTTGGACCTGATGACCCTAGACCTAGGATATTTTATTTACTCCCTAAGATCCATAAGGATCCAGGGACTTGGACAATACCCTACAGAGTTCCCCCTGGTAGACCTATAGTCTCGGACTGCAGTAGTGAATCTTATAATATAGCTCAATTTATAGATCATTTTCTGAATCCTCTATCTATGCTGCATCCCAGCTATCTGAGGGATACTTATGACTTTCTGGCCAAGATCAAACCTATAGCTGTGCCCTCTGGTACATATATTTTCACTATTGACGTGGACAGCCTGTATACTAACATAGATACGGTCACGGGATTGCGGACAGTAGAGAAACTATTTCAGTCACATCCAGATAACAATAGACCAGATCAGGCACTGTTACAGCTTCTTGAACTTAGTTTGAACTGTAATGATTTTGTCTTTGATGACAAACATTATTTGCAGATACGGGGTACAGCTATGGGTAAAAAATTTGCGCCAGCATATGCTAATATTTATATGGCTGAGTGGGAGAGAGAGGCTTTAGCAAAATGTCCTTTGAAACCTGTGATGTATTATAGATATCTGGATGATATTATTGGACTGTGGCCATATAGTTTACAGGATTTCGAGGCTTTTATTCAGATCCTTAACACGCATCATGCATCTATAACGGTTAAATATGAGATTCATTCAACGGAAGTTAACTTTCTGGATACTACAGTATATTTCAATCAAATGGATTCGACACAGAAACAACTATATACTAAAGTATACTTTAAAGACACTGACACACATGCACTATTGCATAAGCATAGTTACCATCCTAAACATACATTTCCTGGCATTGTGAAATCTCAGATCATTCGCTTTCATAGAATATGTTCATCTACACAACATTTTAATGAGGCCATACATATATTATTCACAGCTCTACGTAGGAGGGGTTATGGTAAAAGGTTTCTTCGGACAATCAAAAATAGTACATTGGTGACTCTCTTTCCCACTCGTCTGGAGCATATGGAAAGGTCCCTTGATAGTCAGGTAGATGCAGCATCGAGACAGGATCCTAACTTGAGTCCTGTGGCATCTGCTTCGGTGGGTCCTTCGATGGCCACAAGAGGTCCCCAGAGACCTTCCTCTGGTTCTACTGTGGAGATTGATTCAGTTGCACTTTTCAGGGTCACACAGGTTGCAGCGATCTCACCTTCTTTGGGGATTCATTCTCCTGAGAATGTTAGTCTCATTCCTTTGATAACAACATTTTCACATAGATTACAACCTTTACATCATACATTTAAACAGAACTTCACAAACACACAACAAGCTTATCCTGCATTGGGTGAATATAGAATTATATCAGCTCTTAGAAAGAATAAGAATTTTGGAGATTTGTTGGTGCGGTCAGCCTTTTCATCTCTTCCAGACAGAGTGGGTGGACCATCACATACAAAACATTTTAAAGCTAGGAAGTTCATTAGAAATCCATATAGCCGTACTTCAGCTCCTATTGTTGATTCTCTGTCTCTTAACACTCCAAATATAGTTTATATCATTACCTGTACAAAATGCCAGAAGCATTATATTGGAGAGACAAAACATCCGTTACAGGTACGACTGAAACAACATCTGAGCCAGATCCGGGGTATAACTAACCATACTACATTGTATACACATTTTCGTTCACATTCTATTTCCAGCTTAATCATTACAGGACTAGAGTGTGGGGTGCAATGGACGAATGGACAACGAAAGCTTTTTGAACATAGATGGATAGAAAAACTTAAAACGGTAGTGCCTAATGGGCTAAATGAAAAACCATAATGAAATGTTGAGAACATATAGATGCTGGTTAATTTAGGAAAGTGTGCATTTGCAGGGAAAAGTTAGACTTGATTCCACTTTGATAGGCTTAAGACATATGTTTATAATATCATTCACCATCCAGGTATCTTTTCATGCTCTTGTGTAAAAAGAATAAAAGCATGTGTTAATAAAATTATTCTTGGTATATTGACTTCTCTTGGTGTTTTTTTATAGGATATCATGCTATTGTATGGTTTAAAGGGGGCTTAATTCTCCCCAGCTTTTTGGTTTCAGCTTGTTCTGGAATCAGTAATCTCCATACTCTGGGTTTTGGTTGGGGTTCTTTTTTGCATGGGTATTTTGTGAGATGGCCTTCTTAAAGAGATATAGTATCCAGATGGATGCTTTACAATCTTGACGGTTTTTAAGGGGTTTATTGAAAACTGGTAACTATGTTAAAACATAGAATGGCTGATGATTGAGGTTAAATACATGGGGTTGATGATATTGTTTTAGTACCAATAAGCAAAATTGAAAGTTGGGCTATGACTTTAACAGTATAAGGGCATTTGGACATAAGAATGTTTTTTTTGTGAAATTCTGAGGGCTTTTTTCAGAAACATAATTATAAAACATAAAATATAAAATATAAAATATAAAATATAAAATATAAAATATATAAAATATAAAATATAAAATATAAAATATAAAATATACAAAATATAAAATATAAAATGAAAGGGAATACATAATGGTGTATCTGATAAAATCTAAAAGGGAGTCCCGACAGGGACATAAAAACATAAAACATAACATAAAGAGATAGAGAAATGTACAGTAGTGTTTGTTATAAACATTGTTTAGAAGTTGAAGATGGTTTAAACTATATGGTTTTAGGAATCAGCCCGAGGAACATAATTAAAACTACAGGGTGGCCAGAAAAGTGTCCTGACGTATATAACTTTTAGTATGAGGTTTAGCTGGTTTCAATAACTAAGGTATTCTTGACCTGGATGGTGTATGATCATTTGGGTATGCGGTCTAGTTTTTAATGGGCTCAAGGAGTTGGACGTCCTTGCCCTGCACAGTCTCTCAGGTTTAGGTATAGTCTTATTGGTTTACATAGTATTATTCACGTTTTTCAATGTGGCTTGGGGAGTGCTTGAGTCAAGTTTAACCAGTGTTGGCGGATGATGGAGAGCCCTTGTAGGCCAGAGCACCAGAGCAGTACACTGTCTCTTTAAGCGCAATTAGTTCATTATAAATCCTAACTTAGCGAGTGCCATGAGGGCTTCTCTGTCAGAAGTTTAACTGGTTGGACTGTTTAGGATAGTTTGGGAGTATAATACTCCCTTCTTAGTTCTGCTTACCATTTCAATGGGACTCAAATAACAGTGTTTTACTGTACCTCTAACAATAGTTTTGTAGGATTTGACTTAGGAAAGTGGAGTAGTATGACTTTAAAGTCACCTACAGCTTAATATAGGTGTATACATGTTGTATACCTATATATTTGGGGATATGGTTTCGTTGTCCATTGGTTTATTGATATAATTAACTTGGGGTATATCTAATATCCTTCTTCTGTCTATAGAGTTGCATTGAGATACTAGGGTTGCATTTTAATTATTTTCTTTTTATATATGTTTGGGTTGTTTCTTATGTTCAAAATCTTCTTTTAAATTGAATTTTATATGTTTTAGGGTTTGGGTCCTATTTTAGATAGGTTTGTATTAATTTTCTTTTCCCGCCATTTCTAGTGGCTCCTCCCCCCTCTTTCCAGTTTCTTTCCTTTTGACCAATGGGAGCGGAGTGTGATCCGGGGTTTGCGGGGGGCTCCACCCAGGAGTTACTCCCCCCTTGCCATTGTCTATTTCAGAAGTGTTTGGTTAGGGTAGCAACTATTCCCCTGATGAAGCCACAGATTTGGCGAAACGTTGGGTTTTATTAGAATTTTTAATTGTTTCTTTGGTTTTAAGTGGTGACGGCTCTTTTAATTCAATAAAGATTATACAGTTTTAAAACACTACGGAGGGCCCTACAGGGGACGCTTTCACCCCGGCCTGCTGAAGCTAAAGATTAAAGTACCTTTCCTCTTCCCTGGATCCGAGTGTGTCTTCACAGAGAGCAAAAGTTGGGGTCAGACGCGACGGCTGGGACGCTGGCTGCCGCGACCTTCAAAGCTACAGAAGAACCAAGGACAGCTGAAAACCTGGGGGAGTCGATGGTTGGGTAAGGTCCTCCAGTTGCCAGTGGTTTATATTGTCTTTTCTTTATTGATGAAAGAAATGCACACTTAACCTTTTTTTTCCCCTTAGCATAAGGCAGTATTAGAGTTGGGATAGATAAACATTCAGAATAATAGTAATAGTATTACTGATGTTATTAGACTAATATCGATATCTCAGTGTAGTTCGACTAACATTCATTATGGCATATAGAATTGAGCAATCTCGGGTATCGAGAAGAGACTCACATATTAGAACAAGGTCACAGGGGCCTCCTGTGGATTCTGGTCATGGTTTTGCTCCTAATGGTCTTGTCCCTTTAAATCACCCACCTGATGACGCCACACGGCATGCAGCTAAAGTTTATTTTAAGATAATTCAAGCCATACATCATAGGGGGGTTACAGACAGGGCAATTCACACGGGGTGTTTCCCTCCAGGGATGTCAAGACAGGTAGATAAGCTTACAGCTTTTATCAAACCTGCAGCCCCAATAGAATCGACTAGTCGTAAAGTAGCTGGAAATACAAGGCAATGGATGCAGAACAATATGGAAATATTACAGGGTCACTATAGGCATACGATTGCCACACTGACTCAGCCGTTACAGCCACACAATCAGGAGGCTTTTGTCATAGCGATGGGATGGGCACGAAAGCGGTTTTCGCATAGACTAATGTCAACAACCTTAGACGAGGTTGCAAACACACTACATTTGCATACACGCACACAACATGAACAAGCAAACATACAACAATCCACCTTGAGAACTCAGACACATATTGAGCCACATACACAGGCATTACATGCACCAATGGGTACATACAGAGCACATCCCAACGCTATAGACTCCTCATCTCATTTAGGCCCCCATAGAGAAGTGGAGTGGCCACGCTTAATTAGAGAAGTACGTCCTCCACTGTTACCGACACCTAGGCGGAATGAAATTGGCATTCCACCTCTGTTGCCAAATTTAAGAAGACCAGATGGTAGATCTAGATCTGGGTTTGGTCGAAGGCCTGGTCCTTCTTCCAAACGAAATTATGGCCCTGGTGGTGGATCTGATGTGGGCTCTGGGCCTAGTTCTGATTTGCATTTTGGTTCTAACGGTAGATTGAGTTTGGATGTTGACCCTAGTGCTAATCCTAATCCTATACATAGGGTGGATGGTGACTCTGTTCTTGACATGGAAATTGGCCCTGGCTCTAACCCTAACCCTAATCTTGGCCCTGACCCTGACCCTGACCCTAACCCTAACCCTAGTCTTAACCCTCAACCTGACTCTAACCCTAAACATAACCTGGAGTCGGGTTCTGACCCTAACCCTAACCTTAAACATAACCCTAGCCCTAACCCTAACCCTAACCCTAAACATAACCTTGAGTTGGGTTCTGACCCCAACCCTAACCTTAAACATAAACCTAGTGTTGACCTTGATCTTGGCTTGGATTTTGGTTCCATAGTGCGGGACTCTGTGCAGGTGGTGTCTCCTCTTCCTCCCCGTCCGGTAATAGCGGGACCGTGTGAAGATCTTTTGGTAGATGTAGATGTGGGCTTGCGGGCACAGGGTCTTGGAGAACTGCCGCTGGTTGTATCAGAGCAGGCTGTTGATGTTGTAGAGGAGGTTACGGTTCCATCTGTTGTAACGATTTCTGGAACAGCACAGATCACTCATAAGGATCCGTCCCAATCTAGAGTGGGGTTAACTAAGTCCAATATTTGCTCTCTGTATTTGGGGGAACGACCGAAAGCGTTCGGTCTACTTCCCCGGGAACAGAGACCACAACCAAATAGAACGACGGTCCGTTCAGTGGTTCCTCTCCTTCCCTCTGTTTTGGAGGAGAGGGAGGATAAACTCTTAGAGGACCTTAGTGAGGAATTGGAATTGGAGAGTTCTATTCCTTCTCTTCCTCTCCCCTCTGCGTCATCAACACCTATAATGGAGATACCAAGCCATAAAGGCACTTCTCCGTTTTCCCCTCAGCCTCGAAAATTGGGTTTTGATGGTACTGGGGAGATGACTAGTGTCACTGGCCCCTATAGCTCTTCTCAAAATTCTTCCTGTACTACACAGAGTTATTCCCAGTCTAATTCTTCCATTAATGTTTATAGATCCAGAACAGTGGGGAACTTGAGTTTGATTAAAGTCTTATTGACCTCTCTTTCTCCAACAGGAAGCGCCCATCGAAGGTCTGGTAATAAGAATAAAAAACAGGCAGGGGAGGTTATGATGAGCGAAACAGCTACAACAAAAGGGTCAATCCCTGAACAACAAAAAATATCCTCTGAACCCTCCTTTAACAGCCCAGTTCTGCCCAAAACCGACCTGTCTCCGGGGGCTTCCAATTTAGATATTATAACAGCTTCTTCTCCGTGCGTACCAACTTATCATAGAGCCAGACCGGGTAAAAAATTGGTTGACTGGAAAATCCAAATTAGGGAAAAGGTGGCTTTTTTGGGTGACAGTAACTTGGCACGCATTCCTTCGTCTAACCGTACGGGAATTCAAATTGATAGCTATCCAGGTGCAGGTTTTCATCATATGACCAAGCTCTTTGAAATGGCAGAGTCTAATGGTGATGTGGAAATAGTTGTTATTTCGGTGGGGATTAACTGTAAAGACTTGGATGTCTTTCAGACTTCACTTAAGCAGCTGAGTGAGATGGTATTAAAGGCTCGATTGGCCTTTCCGAATGCATCCATTTTTGTACCTTTGATCAATTATTCCAAATTCCTGATGCCCACGCAGAAAACTAATTTGAATCTTATTAATAATTACATTAAAGCACATTTCAACTACCTGGATTCTATTCGTTCGGAGTGTTTCAATTGTACATCTGATTCGGTTCATTGGAAACAGGGTACAGCTAAGCTTATATTTGACCATTGGTGCACACAATTGAATTTTCAATAGGACATGAGCAGAACTCTGGCCCCATTTTGCAGGAGAATACAGATGTGGTCCTTTCTCTGTTGCCTACTGTTGAAGTTTTGCCATTGAACCAGCAGCCTAGTGTACTGACAGGGACCGTTCCATTGACTTCTATTACTTTTTCTCAGGTGATTCAGCCTGTTGATTTAGTGACACAGCCTCCTTCAGAAGGAGAGATTTCTCAATTGAATGAAGTGTCTGTAGTCCCTATTATTATTTCTTCGCAACCTGTGCAACCTGAGGCAGCATTGGCTTCTCCTCCGGTTGAAATATTGAATTCTCAGTCTTTTTCATAATGAATTTATCTCGGACTTTTCGGCTCACGGCCATGCAGACTCAGGTTTTGGAGAAAGGTCTTACTTTTGTCCCGCGTCCGGAGAAACAGGACTGGGGGGAACTCAGAAGGGATACTTATAGATATCATAGACGATTGAAATTAATTGATTATTTCCAAGATACGGTTGCGGAGGATCGGGTGCCGTTTGTTCTGCCATCTAGTTGGGAGCCTGGAAATGCCCAACTGGATGTGAGAATAAAGCGACTTATCCAATTGGACAATCAGGCGCTTGACCATTATAATTGTCCCTCTGATAGACAGGATAATTTGACTGCACTGGAACGGGAGAGTTTAAAGGAATTGGAGAAGATCAAAAATATAATAATCAAACCAGCCGATAAAGGCTCAAAAATAGTTATACTAGATACTTTCCAATATGTTTTTGAGGCTAACAGACAACTTTCTGATGCCAGATATTATAGACCCATTACAGAAAGTATGCAGAAACAGTCACAGGTGAGATTGAGGGAAATTGTTGCTGAACTGTATCAGAGAAAATTTATAACAGCAAGACAGAGAAATTTTCTATTTGGACCTGATGACCCTAGACCTAGGATATTTTATTTACTCCCTAAGATCCATAAGGATCCAGGGACTTGGACAATACCCTACAGAGTTCCCCCTGGTAGACCTATAGTCTCGGACTGCAGTAGTGAATCTTATAATATAGCTCAATTTATAGATCATTTTCTGAATCCTCTATCTATGCTGCATCCCAGCTATCTGAGGGATACTTATGACTTTCTGGCCAAGATCAAACCTATAGCTGTGCCCTCTGGTACATATATTTTCACTATTGACGTGGACAGCCTGTATACTAACATAGATACGGTCACGGGATTGCGGACAGTAGAGAAACTATTTCAGTCACATCCAGATAACAATAGACCAGATCAGGCACTGTTACAGCTTCTTGAACTTAGTTTGAACTGTAATGATTTTGTCTTTGATGACAAACATTATTTGCAGATACGGGGTACAGCTATGGGTAAAAAATTTGCGCCAGCATATGCTAATATTTATATGGCTGAGTGGGAGAGAGAGGCTTTAGCAAAATGTCCTTTGAAACCTGTGATGTATTATAGATATCTGGATGATATTATTGGACTGTGGCCATATAGTTTACAGGATTTCGAGGCTTTTATTCAGATCCTTAACACGCATCATGCATCTATAACGGTTAAATATGAGATTCATTCAACGGAAGTTAACTTTCTGGATACTACAGTATATTTCAATCAAATGGATTCGACACAGAAACAACTATATACTAAAGTATACTTTAAAGACACTGACACACATGCACTATTGCATAAGCATAGTTACCATCCTAAACATACATTTCCTGGCATTGTGAAATCTCAGATCATTCGCTTTCATAGAATATGTTCATCTACACAACATTTTAATGAGGCCATACATATATTATTCACAGCTCTACGTAGGAGGGGTTATGGTAAAAGGTTTCTTCGGACAATCAAAAATAGTACATTGGTGACTCTCTTTCCCACTCGTCTGGAGCATATGGAAAGGTCCCTTGATAGTCAGGTAGATGCAGCATCGAGACAGGATCCTAACTTGAGTCCTGTGGCATCTGCTTCGGTGGGTCCTTCGATGGCCACAAGAGGTCCCCAGAGACCTTCCTCTGGTTCTACTGTGGAGATTGATTCAGTTGCACTTTTCAGGGTCACACAGGTTGCAGCGATCTCACCTTCTTTGGGGATTCATTCTCCTGAGAATGTTAGTCTCATTCCTTTGATAACAACATTTTCACATAGATTACAACCTTTACATCATACATTTAAACAGAACTTCACAAACACACAACAAGCTTATCCTGCATTGGGTGAATATAGAATTATATCAGCTCTTAGAAAGAATAAGAATTTTGGAGATTTGTTGGTGCGGTCAGCCTTTTCATCTCTTCCAGACAGAGTGGGTGGACCATCACATACAAAACATTTTAAAGCTAGGAAGTTCATTAGAAATCCATATAGCCGTACTTCAGCTCCTATTGTTGATTCTCTGTCTCTTAACACTCCAAATATAGTTTATATCATTACCTGTACAAAATGCCAGAAGCATTATATTGGAGAGACAAAACATCCGTTACAGGTACGACTGAAACAACATCTGAGCCAGATCCGGGGTATAACTAACCATACTACATTGTATACACATTTTCGTTCACATTCTATTTCCAGCTTAATCATTACAGGACTAGAGTGTGGGGTGCAATGGACGAATGGACAACGAAAGCTTTTTGAACATAGATGGATAGAAAAACTTAAAACGGTAGTGCCTAATGGGCTAAATGAAAAACCATAATGAAATGTTGAGAACATATAGATGCTGGTTAATTTAGGAAAGTGTGCATTTGCAGGGAAAAGTTAGACTTGATTCCACTTTGATAGGCTTAAGACATATGTTTATAATATCATTCACCATCCAGGTATCTTTTCATGCTCTTGTGTAAAAAGAATAAAAGCATGTGTTAATAAAATTATTCTTGGTATATTGACTTCTCTTGGTGTTTTTTTATAGGATATCATGCTATTGTATGGTTTAAAGGGGGCTTAATTCTCCCCAGCTTTTTGGTTTCAGCTTGTTCTGGAATCAGTAATCTCCATACTCTGGGTTTTGGTTGGGGTTCTTTTTTGCATGGGTATTTTGTGAGATGGCCTTCTTAAAGAGATATAGTATCCAGATGGATGCTTTACAATCTTGACGGTTTTTAAGGGGTTTATTGAAAACTGGTAACTATGTTAAAACATAGAATGGCTGATGATTGAGGTTAAATACATGGGGTTGATGATATTGTTTTAGTACCAATAAGCAAAATTGAAAGTTGGGCTATGACTTTAACAGTATAAGGGCATTTGGACATAAGAATGTTTTTTTTGTGAAATTCTGAGGGCTTTTTTCAGAAACATAATTATAAAACATAAAATATAAAATATAAAATATAAAATATAAAATATATAAAATATAAAATATAAAATATAAAATATAAAATATACAAAATATAAAATATAAAATGAAAGGGAATACATAATGGTGTATCTGATAAAATCTAAAAGGGAGTCCCGACAGGGACATAAAAACATAAAACATAACATAAAGAGATAGAGAAATGTACAGTAGTGTTTGTTATAAACATTGTTTAGAAGTTGAAGATGGTTTAAACTATATGGTTTTAGGAATCAGCCCGAGGAACATAATTAAAACTACAGGGTGGCCAGAAAAGTGTCCTGACGTATATAACTTTTAGTATGAGGTTTAGCTGGTTTCAATAACTAAGGTATTCTTGACCTGGATGGTGTATGATCATTTGGGTATGCGGTCTAGTTTTTAATGGGCTCAAGGAGTTGGACGTCCTTGCCCTGCACAGTCTCTCAGGTTTAGGTATAGTCTTATTGGTTTACATAGTATTATTCACGTTTTTCAATGTGGCTTGGGGAGTGCTTGAGTCAAGTTTAACCAGTGTTGGCGGATGATGGAGAGCCCTTGTAGGCCAGAGCACCAGAGCAGTACACTGTCTCTTTAAGCGCAATTAGTTCATTATAAATCCTAACTTAGCGAGTGCCATGAGGGCTTCTCTGTCAGAAGTTTAACTGGTTGGACTGTTTAGGATAGTTTGGGAGTATAATACTCCCTTCTTAGTTCTGCTTACCATTTCAATGGGACTCAAATAACAGTGTTTTACTGTACCTCTAACAATAGTTTTGTAGGATTTGACTTAGGAAAGTGGAGTAGTATGACTTTAAAGTCACCTACAGCTTAATATAGGTGTATACATGTTGTATACCTATATATTTGGGGATATGGTTTCGTTGTCCATTGGTTTATTGATATAATTAACTTGGGGTATATCTAATATCCTTCTTCTGTCTATAGAGTTGCATTGAGATACTAGGGTTGCATTTTAATTATTTTCTTTTTATATATGTTTGGGTTGTTTCTTATGTTCAAAATCTTCTTTTAAATTGAATTTTATATGTTTTAGGGTTTGGGTCCTATTTTAGATAGGTTTGTATTAATTTTCTTTTCCCGCCATTTCTAGTGGCTCCTCCCCCCTCTTTCCAGTTTCTTTCCTTTTGACCAATGGGAGCGGAGTGTGATCCGGGGTTTGCGGGGGGCTCCACCCAGGAGTTACTCCCCCCTTGCCATTGTCTATTTCAGAAGTGTTTGGTTAGGGTAGCAACTATTCCCCTGATGAAGCCACAGATTTGGCGAAACGTTGGGTTTTATTAGAATTTTTAATTGTTTCTTTGGTTTTAAGTGGTGACGGCTCTTTTAATTCAATAAAGATTATACAGTTTTAAAACACTACGGAGGGCCCTACAGGGGACGCTTTCACCCCGGCCTGCTGAAGCTAAAGATTAAAGTACCTTTCCTCTTCCCTGGATCCGAGTGTGTCTTCACAGAGAGCAAAAGTTGGGGTCAGACGCGACGGCTGGGACGCTGGCTGCCGCGACCTTCAAAGCTACAGAAGAACCAAGGACAGCTGAAAACCTGGGGGAGTCGATGGTTGGGTAAGGTCCTCCAGTTGCCAGTGGTTTATATTGTCTTTTCTTTATTGATGAAAGAAATGCACACTTAACCTTTTTTTTCCCCTTAGCATAAGGCAGTATTAGAGTTGGGATAGATAAACATTCAGAATAATAGTAATAGTATTACTGATGTTATTAGACTAATATCGATATCTCAGTGTAGTTCGACTAACATTCATTATGGCATATAGAATTGAGCAATCTCGGGTATCGAGAAGAGACTCACATATTAGAACAAGGTCACAGGGGCCTCCTGTGGATTCTGGTCATGGTTTTGCTCCTAATGGTCTTGTCCCTTTAAATCACCCACCTGATGACGCCACACGGCATGCAGCTAAAGTTTATTTTAAGATAATTCAAGCCATACATCATAGGGGGGTTACAGACAGGGCAATTCACACGGGGTGTTTCCCTCCAGGGATGTCAAGACAGGTAGATAAGCTTACAGCTTTTATCAAACCTGCAGCCCCAATAGAATCGACTAGTCGTAAAGTAGCTGGAAATACAAGGCAATGGATGCAGAACAATATGGAAATATTACAGGGTCACTATAGGCATACGATTGCCACACTGACTCAGCCGTTACAGCCACACAATCAGGAGGCTTTTGTCATAGCGATGGGATGGGCACGAAAGCGGTTTTCGCATAGACTAATGTCAACAACCTTAGACGAGGTTGCAAACACACTACATTTGCATACACGCACACAACATGAACAAGCAAACATACAACAATCCACCTTGAGAACTCAGACACATATTGAGCCACATACACAGGCATTACATGCACCAATGGGTACATACAGAGCACATCCCAACGCTATAGACTCCTCATCTCATTTAGGCCCCCATAGAGAAGTGGAGTGGCCACGCTTAATTAGAGAAGTACGTCCTCCACTGTTACCGACACCTAGGCGGAATGAAATTGGCATTCCACCTCTGTTGCCAAATTTAAGAAGACCAGATGGTAGATCTAGATCTGGGTTTGGTCGAAGGCCTGGTCCTTCTTCCAAACGAAATTATGGCCCTGGTGGTGGATCTGATGTGGGCTCTGGGCCTAGTTCTGATTTGCATTTTGGTTCTAACGGTAGATTGAGTTTGGATGTTGACCCTAGTGCTAATCCTAATCCTATACATAGGGTGGATGGTGACTCTGTTCTTGACATGGAAATTGGCCCTGGCTCTAACCCTAACCCTAATCTTGGCCCTGACCCTGACCCTGACCCTAACCCTAACCCTAGTCTTAACCCTCAACCTGACTCTAACCCTAAACATAACCTGGAGTCGGGTTCTGACCCTAACCCTAACCTTAAACATAACCCTAGCCCTAACCCTAACCCTAACCCTAAACATAACCTTGAGTTGGGTTCTGACCCCAACCCTAACCTTAAACATAAACCTAGTGTTGACCTTGATCTTGGCTTGGATTTTGGTTCCATAGTGCGGGACTCTGTGCAGGTGGTGTCTCCTCTTCCTCCCCGTCCGGTAATAGCGGGACCGTGTGAAGATCTTTTGGTAGATGTAGATGTGGGCTTGCGGGCACAGGGTCTTGGAGAACTGCCGCTGGTTGTATCAGAGCAGGCTGTTGATGTTGTAGAGGAGGTTACGGTTCCATCTGTTGTAACGATTTCTGGAACAGCACAGATCACTCATAAGGATCCGTCCCAATCTAGAGTGGGGTTAACTAAGTCCAATATTTGCTCTCTGTATTTGGGGGAACGACCGAAAGCGTTCGGTCTACTTCCCCGGGAACAGAGACCACAACCAAATAGAACGACGGTCCGTTCAGTGGTTCCTCTCCTTCCCTCTGTTTTGGAGGAGAGGGAGGATAAACTCTTAGAGGACCTTAGTGAGGAATTGGAATTGGAGAGTTCTATTCCTTCTCTTCCTCTCCCCTCTGCGTCATCAACACCTATAATGGAGATACCAAGCCATAAAGGCACTTCTCCGTTTTCCCCTCAGCCTCGAAAATTGGGTTTTGATGGTACTGGGGAGATGACTAGTGTCACTGGCCCCTATAGCTCTTCTCAAAATTCTTCCTGTACTACACAGAGTTATTCCCAGTCTAATTCTTCCATTAATGTTTATAGATCCAGAACAGTGGGGAACTTGAGTTTGATTAAAGTCTTATTGACCTCTCTTTCTCCAACAGGAAGCGCCCATCGAAGGTCTGGTAATAAGAATAAAAAACAGGCAGGGGAGGTTATGATGAGCGAAACAGCTACAACAAAAGGGTCAATCCCTGAACAACAAAAAATATCCTCTGAACCCTCCTTTAACAGCCCAGTTCTGCCCAAAACCGACCTGTCTCCGGGGGCTTCCAATTTAGATATTATAACAGCTTCTTCTCCGTGCGTACCAACTTATCATAGAGCCAGACCGGGTAAAAAATTGGTTGACTGGAAAATCCAAATTAGGGAAAAGGTGGCTTTTTTGGGTGACAGTAACTTGGCACGCATTCCTTCGTCTAACCGTACGGGAATTCAAATTGATAGCTATCCAGGTGCAGGTTTTCATCATATGACCAAGCTCTTTGAAATGGCAGAGTCTAATGGTGATGTGGAAATAGTTGTTATTTCGGTGGGGATTAACTGTAAAGACTTGGATGTCTTTCAGACTTCACTTAAGCAGCTGAGTGAGATGGTATTAAAGGCTCGATTGGCCTTTCCGAATGCATCCATTTTTGTACCTTTGATCAATTATTCCAAATTCCTGATGCCCACGCAGAAAACTAATTTGAATCTTATTAATAATTACATTAAAGCACATTTCAACTACCTGGATTCTATTCGTTCGGAGTGTTTCAATTGTACATCTGATTCGGTTCATTGGAAACAGGGTACAGCTAAGCTTATATTTGACCATTGGTGCACACAATTGAATTTTCAATAGGACATGAGCAGAACTCTGGCCCCATTTTGCAGGAGAATACAGATGTGGTCCTTTCTCTGTTGCCTACTGTTGAAGTTTTGCCATTGAACCAGCAGCCTAGTGTACTGACAGGGACCGTTCCATTGACTTCTATTACTTTTTCTCAGGTGATTCAGCCTGTTGATTTAGTGACACAGCCTCCTTCAGAAGGAGAGATTTCTCAATTGAATGAAGTGTCTGTAGTCCCTATTATTATTTCTTCGCAACCTGTGCAACCTGAGGCAGCATTGGCTTCTCCTCCGGTTGAAATATTGAATTCTCAGTCTTTTTCATAATGAATTTATCTCGGACTTTTCGGCTCACGGCCATGCAGACTCAGGTTTTGGAGAAAGGTCTTACTTTTGTCCCGCGTCCGGAGAAACAGGACTGGGGGGAACTCAGAAGGGATACTTATAGATATCATAGACGATTGAAATTAATTGATTATTTCCAAGATACGGTTGCGGAGGATCGGGTGCCGTTTGTTCTGCCATCTAGTTGGGAGCCTGGAAATGCCCAACTGGATGTGAGAATAAAGCGACTTATCCAATTGGACAATCAGGCGCTTGACCATTATAATTGTCCCTCTGATAGACAGGATAATTTGACTGCACTGGAACGGGAGAGTTTAAAGGAATTGGAGAAGATCAAAAATATAATAATCAAACCAGCCGATAAAGGCTCAAAAATAGTTATACTAGATACTTTCCAATATGTTTTTGAGGCTAACAGACAACTTTCTGATGCCAGATATTATAGACCCATTACAGAAAGTATGCAGAAACAGTCACAGGTGAGATTGAGGGAAATTGTTGCTGAACTGTATCAGAGAAAATTTATAACAGCAAGACAGAGAAATTTTCTATTTGGACCTGATGACCCTAGACCTAGGATATTTTATTTACTCCCTAAGATCCATAAGGATCCAGGGACTTGGACAATACCCTACAGAGTTCCCCCTGGTAGACCTATAGTCTCGGACTGCAGTAGTGAATCTTATAATATAGCTCAATTTATAGATCATTTTCTGAATCCTCTATCTATGCTGCATCCCAGCTATCTGAGGGATACTTATGACTTTCTGGCCAAGATCAAACCTATAGCTGTGCCCTCTGGTACATATATTTTCACTATTGACGTGGACAGCCTGTATACTAACATAGATACGGTCACGGGATTGCGGACAGTAGAGAAACTATTTCAGTCACATCCAGATAACAATAGACCAGATCAGGCACTGTTACAGCTTCTTGAACTTAGTTTGAACTGTAATGATTTTGTCTTTGATGACAAACATTATTTGCAGATACGGGGTACAGCTATGGGTAAAAAATTTGCGCCAGCATATGCTAATATTTATATGGCTGAGTGGGAGAGAGAGGCTTTAGCAAAATGTCCTTTGAAACCTGTGATGTATTATAGATATCTGGATGATATTATTGGACTGTGGCCATATAGTTTACAGGATTTCGAGGCTTTTATTCAGATCCTTAACACGCATCATGCATCTATAACGGTTAAATATGAGATTCATTCAACGGAAGTTAACTTTCTGGATACTACAGTATATTTCAATCAAATGGATTCGACACAGAAACAACTATATACTAAAGTATACTTTAAAGACACTGACACACATGCACTATTGCATAAGCATAGTTACCATCCTAAACATACATTTCCTGGCATTGTGAAATCTCAGATCATTCGCTTTCATAGAATATGTTCATCTACACAACATTTTAATGAGGCCATACATATATTATTCACAGCTCTACGTAGGAGGGGTTATGGTAAAAGGTTTCTTCGGACAATCAAAAATAGTACATTGGTGACTCTCTTTCCCACTCGTCTGGAGCATATGGAAAGGTCCCTTGATAGTCAGGTAGATGCAGCATCGAGACAGGATCCTAACTTGAGTCCTGTGGCATCTGCTTCGGTGGGTCCTTCGATGGCCACAAGAGGTCCCCAGAGACCTTCCTCTGGTTCTACTGTGGAGATTGATTCAGTTGCACTTTTCAGGGTCACACAGGTTGCAGCGATCTCACCTTCTTTGGGGATTCATTCTCCTGAGAATGTTAGTCTCATTCCTTTGATAACAACATTTTCACATAGATTACAACCTTTACATCATACATTTAAACAGAACTTCACAAACACACAACAAGCTTATCCTGCATTGGGTGAATATAGAATTATATCAGCTCTTATAAAGAATAAGAATTTTGGAGATTTGTTGGTGCGGTCAGCCTTTTCATCTCTTCCAGACAGAGTGGGTGGACCATCACATACAAAACATTTTAAAGCTAGGAAGTTCATTAGAAATCCATATAGCCGTACTTCAGCTCCTATTGTTGATTCTCTGTCTCTTAACACTCCAAATATAGTTTATATCATTACCTGTACAAAATGCCAGAAGCATTATATTGGAGAGACAAAACATCCGTTACAGGTACGACTGAAACAACATCTGAGCCAGATCCGGGGTATAACTAACCATACTACATTGTATACACATTTTCGTTCACATTCTATTTCCAGCTTAATCATTACAGGACTAGAGTGTGGGGTGCAATGGACGAATGGACAACGAAAGCTTTTTGAACATAGATGGATAGAAAAACTTAAAACGGTAGTGCCTAATGGGCTAAATGAAAAACCATAATGAAATGTTGAGAACATATAGATGCTGGTTAATTTAGGAAAGTGTGCATTTGCAGGGAAAAGTTAGACTTGATTCCACTTTGATAGGCTTAAGACATATGTTTATAATATCATTCACCATCCAGGTATCTTTTCATGCTCTTGTGTAAAAAGAATAAAAGCATGTGTTAATAAAATTATTCTTGGTATATTGACTTCTCTTGGTGTTTTTTTATAGGATATCATGCTATTGTATGGTTTAAAGGGGGCTTAATTCTCCCCAGCTTTTTGGTTTCAGCTTGTTCTGGAATCAGTAATCTCCATACTCTGGGTTTTGGTTGGGGTTCTTTTTTGCATGGGTATTTTGTGAGATGGCCTTCTTAAAGAGATATAGTATCCAGATGGATGCTTTACAATCTTGACGGTTTTTAAGGGGTTTATTGAAAACTGGTAACTATGTTAAAACATAGAATGGCTGATGATTGAGGTTAAATACATGGGGTTGATGATATTGTTTTAGTACCAATAAGCAAAATTGAAAGTTGGGCTATGACTTTAACAGTATAAGGGCATTTGGACATAAGAATGTTTTTTTTGTGAAATTCTGAGGGCTTTTTTCAGAAACATAATTATAAAACATAAAATATAAAATATAAAATATAAAATATAAAATATATAAAATATAAAATATAAAATATAAAATATAAAATATACAAAATATAAAATATAAAATGAAAGGGAATACATAATGGTGTATCTGATAAAATCTAAAAGGGAGTCCCGACAGGGACATAAAAACATAAAACATAACATAAAGAGATAGAGAAATGTACAGTAGTGTTTGTTATAAACATTGTTTAGAAGTTGAAGATGGTTTAAACTATATGGTTTTAGGAATCAGCCCGAGGAACATAATTAAAACTACAGGGTGGCCAGAAAAGTGTCCTGACGTATATAACTTTTAGTATGAGGTTTAGCTGGTTTCAATAACTAAGGTATTCTTGACCTGGATGGTGTATGATCATTTGGGTATGCGGTCTAGTTTTTAATGGGCTCAAGGAGTTGGACGTCCTTGCCCTGCACAGTCTCTCAGGTTTAGGTATAGTCTTATTGGTTTACATAGTATTATTCACGTTTTTCAATGTGGCTTGGGGAGTGCTTGAGTCAAGTTTAACCAGTGTTGGCGGATGATGGAGAGCCCTTGTAGGCCAGAGCACCAGAGCAGTACACTGTCTCTTTAAGCGCAATTAGTTCATTATAAATCCTAACTTAGCGAGTGCCATGAGGGCTTCTCTGTCAGAAGTTTAACTGGTTGGACTGTTTAGGATAGTTTGGGAGTATAATACTCCCTTCTTAGTTCTGCTTACCATTTCAATGGGACTCAAATAACAGTGTTTTACTGTACCTCTAACAATAGTTTTGTAGGATTTGACTTAGGAAAGTGGAGTAGTATGACTTTAAAGTCACCTACAGCTTAATATAGGTGTATACATGTTGTATACCTATATATTTGGGGATATGGTTTCGTTGTCCATTGGTTTATTGATATAATTAACTTGGGGTATATCTAATATCCTTCTTCTGTCTATAGAGTTGCATTGAGATACTAGGGTTGCATTTTAATTATTTTCTTTTTATATATGTTTGGGTTGTTTCTTATGTTCAAAATCTTCTTTTAAATTGAATTTTATATGTTTTAGGGTTTGGGTCCTATTTTAGATAGGTTTGTATTAATTTTCTTTTCCCGCCATTTCTAGTGGCTCCTCCCCCCTCTTTCCAGTTTCTTTCCTTTTGACCAATGGGAGCGGAGTGTGATCCGGGGTTTGCGGGGGGGCTCCACCCAGGAGTTACTCCCCCCTTGCCATTGTCTATTTCAGAAGTGTTTGGTTAGGGTAGCAACTATTCCCCTGATGAAGCCACAGATTTGGCGAAACGTTGGGTTTTATTAGAATTTTTAATTGTTTCTTTGGTTTTAAGTGGTGACGGCTCTTTTAATTCAATAAAGATTATACAGTTTTAAAACACTACGGAGGGCCCTACAGGGGACGCTTTCACCCCGGCCTGCTGAAGCTAAAGATTAAAGTACCTTTCCTCTTCCCTGGATCCGAGTGTGTCTTCACAGAGAGCAAAAGTTGGGGTCAGACGCGACGGCTGGGACGCTGGCTGCCGCGACCTTCAAAGCTACAGAAGAACCAAGGACAGCTGAAAACCTGGGGGAGTCGATGGTTGGGTAAGGTCCTCCAGTTGCCAGTGGTTTATATTGTCTTTTCTTTATTGATGAAAGAAATGCACACTTAACCTTTTTTTTCCCCTTAGCATAAGGCAGTATTAGAGTTGGGATAGATAAACATTCAGAATAATAGTAATAGTATTACTGATGTTATTAGACTAATATCGATATCTCAGTGTAGTTCGACTAACATTCATTATGGCATATAGAATTGAGCAATCTCGGGTATCGAGAAGAGACTCACATATTAGAACAAGGTCACAGGGGCCTCCTGTGGATTCTGGTCATGGTTTTGCTCCTAATGGTCTTGTCCCTTTAAATCACCCACCTGATGACGCCACACGGCATGCAGCTAAAGTTTATTTTAAGATAATTCAAGCCATACATCATAGGGGGGTTACAGACAGGGCAATTCACACGGGGTGTTTCCCTCCAGGGATGTCAAGACAGGTAGATAAGCTTACAGCTTTTATCAAACCTGCAGCCCCAATAGAATCGACTAGTCGTAAAGTAGCTGGAAATACAAGGCAATGGATGCAGAACAATATGGAAATATTACAGGGTCACTATAGGCATACGATTGCCACACTGACTCAGCCGTTACAGCCACACAATCAGGAGGCTTTTGTCATAGCGATGGGATGGGCACGAAAGCGGTTTTCGCATAGACTAATGTCAACAACCTTAGACGAGGTTGCAAACACACTACATTTGCATACACGCACACAACATGAACAAGCAAACATACAACAATCCACCTTGAGAACTCAGACACATATTGAGCCACATACACAGGCATTACATGCACCAATGGGTACATACAGAGCACATCCCAACGCTATAGACTCCTCATCTCATTTAGGCCCCCATAGAGAAGTGGAGTGGCCACGCTTAATTAGAGAAGTACGTCCTCCACTGTTACCGACACCTAGGCGGAATGAAATTGGCATTCCACCTCTGTTGCCAAATTTAAGAAGACCAGATGGTAGATCTAGATCTGGGTTTGGTCGAAGGCCTGGTCCTTCTTCCAAACGAAATTATGGCCCTGGTGGTGGATCTGATGTGGGCTCTGGGCCTAGTTCTGATTTGCATTTTGGTTCTAACGGTAGATTGAGTTTGGATGTTGACCCTAGTGCTAATCCTAATCCTATACATAGGGTGGATGGTGACTCTGTTCTTGACATGGAAATTGGCCCTGGCTCTAACCCTAACCCTAATCTTGGCCCTGACCCTGACCCTGACCCTAACCCTAACCCTAGTCTTAACCCTCAACCTGACTCTAACTCCATAACCTGGAGTCGGGTTCTGACCCTAACCCTAACCTTAAACATAACCCTAGCCCTAACCCTAACCCTAACCCTAACCCTAAACATAACCTTGAGTTGGGTTCTGACCCCAACCCTAACCTTAAACATAAACCTAGTGTTGACCTTGATCTTGGCTTGGATTTTGGTTCCATAGTGCGGGACTCTGTGCAGGTGGTGTCTCCTCTTCCTCCCCGTCCGGTAATAGCGGGACCGTGTGAAGATCTTTTGGTAGATGTAGATGTGGGCTTGCGGGCACAGGGTCTTGGAGAACTGCCGCTGGTTGTATCAGAGCAGGCTGTTGATGTTGTAGAGGAGGTTACGGTTCCATCTGTTGTAACGATTTCTGGAACAGCACAGATCACTCATAAGGATCCGTCCCAATCTAGAGTGGGGTTAACTAAGTCCAATATTTGCTCTCTGTATTTGGGGGAACGACCGAAAGCGTTCGGTCTACTTCCCCGGGAACAGAGACCACAACCAAATAGAACGACGGTCCGTTCAGTGGTTCCTCTCCTTCCCTCTGTTTTGGAGGAGAGGGAGGATAAACTCTTAGAGGACCTTAGTGAGGAATTGGAATTGGAGAGTTCTATTCCTTTTCTTCCTCTCCCCTCTGCGTCATCAACACCTATAATGGAGATACCAAGCCATAAAGGCACTTCTCCGTTTTCCCCTCAGCCTCGAAAATTGGGTTTTGATGGTACTGGGGAGATGACTAGTGTCACTGGCCCCTATAGCTCTTCTCAAAATTCTTCCTGTACTACACAGAGTTATTCCCAGTCTAATTCTTCCATTAATGTTTATAGATCCAGAACAGTGGGGAACTTGAGTTTGAGTAAAGTCTTATTGACCTCTCTTTCTCCAACAGGAAGCGCCCATCGAAGGTCTGGTAATAAGAATAAAAAACAGGCAGGGGAGGTTATGATGAGCGAAACAGCTACAACAAAAGGGTCAATCCCTGAACAACAAAAAATATCCTCTGAACCCTCCTTTAACAGCCCAGTTCTGCCCAAAACCGACCTGTCTCTGGGGGCTTCCAATTTAGATATTATAACAGCTTCTTCTCCGTGCGTACCAACTTATCATAGAGCCAGACCGGGTAAAAAATTGGTTGACTGGAAAATCCAAATTAGGGAAAAGGTGGCTTTTTTGGGTGACAGTAACTTGGCACGCATTCCTTCGTCTAACCGTACGGGAATTCAAATTGATAGCTATCCAGGTGCAGGTTTTCATCATATGACCAAGCTCTTTGAAATGGCAGAGTCTAATGGTGATGTGGAAATAGTTGTTATTTCGGTGGGGATTAACTGTAAAGACTTGGATGTCTTTCAGACTTCACTTAAGCAGCTGAGTGAGATGGTATTAAAGGCTCGATTGGCCTTTCCGAATGCATCCATTTTTGTACCTTTGATCAATTATTCCAAATTCCTGATGCCCACGCAGAAAACTAATTTGAATCTTATTAATAATTACATTAAAGCACATTTCAACTACCTGGATTCTATTCGTTCGGAGTGTTTCAATTGTACATCTGATTCGGTTCATTGGAAACAGGGTACAGCTAAGCTTATATTTGACCATTGGTGCACACAATTGAATTTTCAATAGGACATGAGCAGAACTCTGGCCCCATTTTGCAGGAGAATACAGATGTGGTCCTTTCTCTGTTGCCTACTGTTGAAGTTTTGCCATTGAACCAGCAGCCTAGTGTACTGACAGGGACCGTTCCATTGACTTCTATTACTTTTTCTCAGGTGATTCAGCCTGTTGATTTAGTGACACAGCCTCCTTCAGAAGGAGAGATTTCTCAATTGAATGAAGTGTCTGTAGTCCCTATTATTATTTCTTCGCAACCTGTGCAACCTGAGGCAGCATTGGCTTCTCCTCCGGTTGAAATATTGAATTCTCAGTCTAACATAATGAATTTATCTCGGACTTTTCGGCTCACGGCCATGCAGACTCAGGTTTTGGAGAAAGGTCTTACTTTTGTCCCGCGTCCGGAGAAACAGGACTGGGGGGAACTCAGAAGGGATACTTATAGATATCATAGACGATTGAAATTAATTGATTATTTCCAAGATACGGTTGCGGAGGATCGGGTGCCGTTTGTTCTGCCATCTAGTTGGGAGCCTGGAAATGCCCAACTGGATGTGAGAATAAAGCGACTTATCCAATTGGACAATCAGGCGCTTGACCATTATAATTGTCCCTCTGATAGACAGGATAATTTGACTGCACTGGAACGGGAGAGTTTAAAGGAATTGGAGAAGATCAAAAATATAATAATCAAACCAGCCGATAAAGGCTCAAAAATAGTTATACTAGATACTTTCCAATATGTTTTTGAGGCTAACAGACAACTTTCTGATGCCAGATATTATAGACCCATTACAGAAAGTATGCAGAAACAGTCACAGGTGAGATTGAGGGAAATTGTTGCTGAACTGTATCAGAGAAAATTTATAACAGCAAGACAGAGAAATTTTCTATTTGGACCTGATGACCCTAGACCTAGGATATTTTATTTACTCCCTAAGATCCATAAGGATCCAGGGACTTGGACAATACCCTACAGAGTTCCCCCTGGTAGACCTATAGTCTCGGACTGCAGTAGTGAATCTTATAATATAGCTCAATTTATAGATCATTTTCTGAATCCTCTATCTATGCTGCATCCCAGCTATCTGAGGGATACTTATGACTTTCTGGCCAAGATCAAACCTATAGCTGTGCCCTCTGGTACATATATTTTCACTATTGACGTGGACAGCCTGTATACTAACATAGATACGGTCACGGGATTGCGGACAGTAGAGAAACTATTTCAGTCACATCCAGATAACAATAGACCAGATCAGGCACTGTTACAGCTTCTTGAACTTAGTTTGAACTGTAATGATTTTGTCTTTGATGACAAACATTATTTGCAGATACGGGGTACAGCTATGGGTAAAAAATTTGCGCCAGCATATGCTAATATTTATATGGCTGAGTGGGAGAGAGAGGCTTTAGCAAAATGTCCTTTGAAACCTGTGATGTATTATAGATATCTGGATGATATTATTGGACTGTGGCCATATAGTTTACAGGATTTCGAGGCTTTTATTCAGATCCTTAACACGCATCATGCATCTATAACGGTTAAATATGAGATTCATTCAACGGAAGTTAACTTTCTGGATACTACAGTATATTTCAATCAAATGGATTCGACACAGAAACAACTATATACTAAAGTATACTTTAAAGACACTGACACACATGCACTATTGCATAAGCATAGTTACCATCCTAAACATACATTTCCTGGCATTGTGAAATCTCAGATCATTCGCTTTCATAGAATATGTTCATCTACACAACATTTTAATGAGGCCATACATATATTATTCACAGCTCTACGTAGGAGGGGTTATGGTAAAAGGTTTCTTCGGACAATCAAAAATAGTACATTGGTGACTCTCTTTCCCACTCGTCTGGAGCATATGGAAAGGTCCCTTGATAGTCAGGTAGATGCAGCATCGAGACAGGATCCTAACTTGAGTCCTGTGGCATCTGCTTCGGTGGGTCCTTCGATGGCCACAAGAGGTCCCCAGAGACCTTCCTCTGGTTCTACTGTGGAGATTGATTCAGTTGCACTTTTCAGGGTCACACAGGTTGCAGCGATCTCACCTTCTTTGGGGATTCATTCTCCTGAGAATGTTAGTCTCATTCCTTTGATAACAACATTTTCACATAGATTACAACCTTTACATCATACATTTAAACAGAACTTCACAAACACACAACAAGCTTATCCTGCATTGGGTGAATATAGAATTATATCAGCTCTTAGAAAGAATAAGAATTTTGGAGATTTGTTGGTGCGGTCAGCCTTTTCATCTCTTCCAGACAGAGTGGGTGGACCATCACATACAAAACATTTTAAAGCTAGGAAGTTCATTAGAAATCCATATAGCCGTACTTCAGCTCCTATTGTTGATTCTCTGTCTCTTAACACTCCAAATATAGTTTATATCATTACCTGTACAAAATGCCAGAAGCATTATATTGGAGAGACAAAACATCCGTTACAGGTACGACTGAAACAACATCTGAGCCAGATCCGGGGTATAACTAACCATACTACATTGTATACACATTTTCGTTCACATTCTATTTCCAGCTTAATCATTACAGGACTAGAGTGTGGGGTGCAATGGACGAATGGACAACGAAAGCTTTTTGAACATAGATGGATAGAAAAACTTAAAACGGTAGTGCCTAATGGGCTAAATGAAAAACCATAATGAAATGTTGAGAACATATAGATGCTGGTTAATTTAGGAAAGTGTGCATTTGCAGGGAAAAGTTAGACTTGATTCCACTTTGATAGGCTTAAGACATATGTTTATAATATCATTCACCATCCAGGTATCTTTTCATGCTCTTGTGTAAAAAGAATAAAAGCATGTGTTAATAAAATTATTCTTGGTATATTGACTTCTCTTGGTGTTTTTTTATAGGATATCATGCTATTGTATGGTTTAAAGGGGGCTTAATTCTCCCCAGCTTTTTGGTTTCAGCTTGTTCTGGAATCAGTAATCTCCATACTCTGGGTTTTGGTTGGGGTTCTTTTTTGCATGGGTATTTTGTGAGATGGCCTTCTTAAAGAGATATAGTATCCAGATGGATGCTTTACAATCTTGACGGTTTTTAAGGGGTTTATTGAAAACTGGTAACTATGTTAAAACATAGAATGGCTGATGATTGAGGTTAAATACATGGGGTTGATGATATTGTTTTAGTACCAATAAGCAAAATTGAAAGTTGGGCTATGACTTTAACAGTATAAGGGCATTTGGACATAAGAATGTTTTTTTTGTGAAATTCTGAGGGCTTTTTTCAGAAACATAATTATAAAACATAAAATATAAAATATAAAATATAAAATATAAAATATAAAATATATAAAATATAAAATATAAAATATAAAATATAAAATATACAAAATATAAAATATAAAATGAAAGGGAATACATAATGGTGTATCTGATAAAATCTAAAAGGGAGTCCCGACAGGGACATAAAAACATAAAACATAACATAAAGAGATAGAGAAATGTACAGTAGTGTTTGTTATAAACATTGTTTAGAAGTTGAAGATGGTTTAAACTATATGGTTTTAGGAATCAGCCCGAGGAACATAATTAAAACTACAGGGTGGCCAGAAAAGTGTCCTGACGTATATAACTTTTAGTATGAGGTTTAGCTGGTTTCAATAACTAAGGTATTCTTGACCTGGATGGTGTATGATCATTTGGGTATGCGGTCTAGTTTTTAATGGGCTCAAGGAGTTGGACGTCCTTGCCCTGCACAGTCTCTCAGGTTTAGGTATAGTCTTATTGGTTTACATAGTATTATTCACGTTTTTCAATGTGGCTTGGGGAGTGCTTGAGTCAAGTTTAACCAGTGTTGGCGGATGATGGAGAGCCCTTGTAGGCCAGAGCACCAGAGCAGTACACTGTCTCTTTAAGCGCAATTAGTTCATTATAAATCCTAACTTAGCGAGTGCCATGAGGGCTTCTCTGTCAGAAGTTTAACTGGTTGGACTGTTTAGGATAGTTTGGGAGTATAATACTCCCTTCTTAGTTCTGCTTACCATTTCAATGGGACTCAAATAACAGTGTTTTACTGTACCTCTAACAATAGTTTTGTAGGATTTGACTTAGGAAAGTGGAGTAGTATGACTTTAAAGTCACCTACAGCTTAATATAGGTGTATACATGTTGTATACCTATATATTTGGGGATATGGTTTCGTTGTCCATTGGTTTATTGATATAATTAACTTGGGGTATATCTAATATCCTTCTTCTGTCTATAGAGTTGCATTGAGATACTAGGGTTGCATTTTAATTATTTTCTTTTTATATATGTTTGGGTTGTTTCTTATGTTCAAAATCTTCTTTTAAATTGAATTTTATATGTTTTAGGGTTTGGGTCCTATTTTAGATAGGTTTGTATTAATTTTCTTTTCCCGCCATTTCTAGTGGCTCCTCCCCCCTCTTTCCAGTTTCTTTCCTTTTGACCAATGGGAGCGGAGTGTGATCCGGGGTTTGCGGGGGGCTCCACCCAGGAGTTACTCCCCCCTTGCCATTGTCTATTTCAGAAGTGTTTGGTTAGGGTAGCAACTATTCCCCTGATGAAGCCACAGATTTGGCGAAACGTTGGGTTTTATTAGAATTTTTAATTGTTTCTTTGGTTTTAAGTGGTGACGGCTCTTTTAATTCAATAAAGATTATACAGTTTTAAAACACTACGGAGGGCCCTACAGGGGACGCTTTCACCCCGGCCTGCTGAAGCTAAAGATTAAAGTACCTTTCCTCTTCCCTGGATCCGAGTGTGTCTTCACAGAGAGCAAAAGTTGGGGTCAGACGCGACGGCTGGGACGCTGGCTGCCGCGACCTTCAAAGCTACAGAAGAACCAAGGACAGCTGAAAACCTGGGGGAGTCGATGGTTGGGTAAGGTCCTCCAGTTGCCAGTGGTTTATATTGTCTTTTCTTTATTGATGAAAGAAATGCACACTTAACCTTTTTTTTCCCCTTAGCATAAGGCAGTATTAGAGTTGGGATAGATAAACATTCAGAATAATAGTAATAGTATTACTGATGTTATTAGACTAATATCGATATCTCAGTGTAGTTCGACTAACATTCATTATGGCATATAGAATTGAGCAATCTCGGGTATCGAGAAGAGACTCACATATTAGAACAAGGTCACAGGGGCCTCCTGTGGATTCTGGTCATGGTTTTGCTCCTAATGGTCTTGTCCCTTTAAATCACCCACCTGATGACGCCACACGGCATGCAGCTAACGTTTATTTTAAGATAATTCAAGCCATACATCATAGGGGGGTTACAGACAGGGCAATTCACACGGGGTGTTTCCCTCCAGGGATGTCAAGACAGGTAGATAAGCTTACAGCTTTTATCAAACCTGCAGCCCCAATAGAATCGACTAGTCGTAAAGTAGCTGGAAATACAAGGCAATGGATGCAGAACAATATGGAAATATTACAGGGTCACTATAGGCATACGATTGCCACACTGACTCAGCCGTTACAGCCACACAATCAGGAGGCTTTTGTCATAGCGATGGGATGGGCACGAAAGCGGTTTTCGCATAGACTAATGTCAACAACCTTAGACGAGGTTGCAAACACACTACATTTGCATACACGCACACAACATGAACAAGCAAACATACAACAATCCACCTTGAGAACTCAGACACATATTGAGCCACATACACAGGCATTACATGCACCAATGGGTACATACAGAGCACATCCCAACGCTATAGACTCCTCATCTCATTTAGGCCCCCATAGAGAAGTGGAGTGGCCACGCTTAATTAGAGAAGTACGTCCTCCACTGTTACCGACACCTAGGCGGAATGAAATTGGCATTCCACCTCTGTTGCCAAATTTAAGAAGACCAGATGGTAGATCTAGATCTGGGTTTGGTCGAAGGCCTGGTCCTTCTTCCAAACGAAATTATGGCCCTGGTGGTGGATCTGATGTGGGCTCTGGGCCTAGTTCTGATTTGCATTTTGGTTCTAACGGTAGATTGAGTTTGGATGTTGACCCTAGTGCTAATCCTAATCCTATACATAGGGTGGATGGTGACTCTGTTCTTGACATGGAAATTGGCCCTGGCTCTAACCCTAACCCTAATCTTGGCCCTGACCCTGACCCTGACCCTAACCCTAACCCTAGTCTTAACCCTCAACCTGACTCTAACCCTAAACATAACCTGGAGTCGGGTTCTGACCCTAACCCTAACCTTAAACATAACCCTAGCCCTAACCCTAACCCTAACCCTAACCCTAAACATAACCTTGAGTTGGGTTCTGACCCCAACCCTAACCTTAAACATAAACCTAGTGTTGACCTTGATCTTGGCTTGGATTTTGGTTCCATAGTGCGGGACTCTGTGCAGGTGGTGTCTCCTCTTCCTCCCCGTCCGGTAATAGCGGGACCGTGTGAAGATCTTTTGGTAGATGTAGATGTGGGCTTGCGGGCACAGGGTCTTGGAGAACTGCCGCTGGTTGTATCAGAGCAGGCTGTTGATGTTGTAGAGGAGGTTACGGTTCCATCTGTTGTAACGATTTCTGGAACAGCACAGATCACTCATAAGGATCCGTCCCAATCTAGAGTGGGGTTAACTAAGTCCAATATTTGCTCTCTGTATTTGGGGGAACGACCGAAAGCGTTCGGTCTACTTCCCCGGGAACAGAGACCACAACCAAATAGAACGACGGTCCGTTCAGTGGTTCCTCTCCTTCCCTCTGTTTTGGAGGAGAGGGAGGATAAACTCTTAGAGGACCTTAGTGAGGAATTGGAATTGGAGAGTTC
Organism: Nannobrachium achirus; assembly: GCF_963921795.1. NCBI lineage: Eukaryota > Metazoa > Chordata > Actinopteri > Myctophiformes > Myctophidae > Nannobrachium > Nannobrachium achirus. The sequence continues at coordinate 79,018 of NW_027664655.1, forward strand.
TATTCCTTTTCTTCCTCTCCCCTCTGCGTCATCAACACCTATAATGGAGATACCAAGCCATAAAGGCACTTCTCCGTTTTCCCCTCAGCCTCGAAAATTGGGTTTTGATGGTACTGGGGAGATGACTAGTGTCACTGGCCCCTATAGCTCTTCTCAAAATTCTTCCTGTACTACACAGAGTTATTCCCAGTCTAATTCTTCCATTAATGTTTATAGATCCAGAACAGTGGGGAACTTGAGTTTGAGTAAAGTCTTATTGACCTCTCTTTCTCCAACAGGAAGCGCCCATCGAAGGTCTGGTAATAAGAATAAAAAACAGGCAGGGGAGGTTATGATGAGCGAAACAGCTACAACAAAAGGGTCAATCCCTGAACAACAAAAAATATCCTCTGAACCCTCCTTTAACAGCCCAGTTCTGCCCAAAACCGACCTGTCTCTGGGGGCTTCCAATTTAGATATTATAACAGCTTCTTCTCCGTGCGTACCAACTTATCATAGAGCCAGACCGGGTAAAAAATTGGTTGACTGGAAAATCCAAATTAGGGAAAAGGTGGCTTTTTTGGGTGACAGTAACTTGGCACGCATTCCTTCGTCTAACCGTACGGGAATTCAAATTGATAGCTATCCAGGTGCAGGTTTTCATCATATGACCAAGCTCTTTGAAATGGCAGAGTCTAATGGTGATGTGGAAATAGTTGTTATTTCGGTGGGGATTAACTGTAAAGACTTGGATGTCTTTCAGACTTCACTTAAGCAGCTGAGTGAGATGGTATTAAAGGCTCGATTGGCCTTTCCGAATGCATCCATTTTTGTACCTTTGATCAATTATTCCAAATTCCTGATGCCCACGCAGAAAACTAATTTGAATCTTATTAATAATTACATTAAAGCACATTTCAACTACCTGGATTCTATTCGTTCGGAGTGTTTCAATTGTACATCTGATTCGGTTCATTGGAAACAGGGTACAGCTAAGCTTATATTTGACCATTGGTGCACACAATTGAATTTTCAATAGGACATGAGCAGAACTCTGGCCCCATTTTGCAGGAGAATACAGATGTGGTCCTTTCTCTGTTGCCTACTGTTGAAGTTTTGCCATTGAACCAGCAGCCTAGTGTACTGACAGGGACCGTTCCATTGACTTCTATTACTTTTTCTCAGGTGATTCAGCCTGTTGATTTAGTGACACAGCCTCCTTCAGAAGGAGAGATTTCTCAATTGAATGAAGTGTCTGTAGTCCCTATTATTATTTCTTCGCAACCTGTGCAACCTGAGGCAGCATTGGCTTCTCCTCCGGTTGAAATATTGAATTCTCAGTCTAACATAATGAATTTATCTCGGACTTTTCGGCTCACGGCCATGCAGACTCAGGTTTTGGAGAAAGGTCTTACTTTTGTCCCGCGTCCGGAGAAACAGGACTGGGGGGAACTCAGAAGGGATACTTATAGATATCATAGACGATTGAAATTAATTGATTATTTCCAAGATACGGTTGCGGAGGATCGGGTGCCGTTTGTTCTGCCATCTAGTTGGGAGCCTGGAAATGCCCAACTGGATGTGAGAATAAAGCGACTTATCCAATTGGACAATCAGGCGCTTGACCATTATAATTGTCCCTCTGATAGACAGGATAATTTGACTGCACTGGAACGGGAGAGTTTAAAGGAATTGGAGAAGATCAAAAATATAATAATCAAACCAGCCGATAAAGGCTCAAAAATAGTTATACTAGATACTTTCCAATATGTTTTTGAGGCTAACAGACAACTTTCTGATGCCAGATATTATAGACCCATTACAGAAAGTATGCAGAAACAGTCACAGGTGAGATTGAGGGAAATTGTTGCTGAACTGTATCAGAGAAAATTTATAACAGCAAGACAGAGAAATTTTCTATTTGGACCTGATGACCCTAGACCTAGGATATTTTATTTACTCCCTAAGATCCATAAGGATCCAGGGACTTGGACAATACCCTACAGAGTTCCCCCTGGTAGACCTATAGTCTCGGACTGCAGTAGTGAATCTTATAATATAGCTCAATTTATAGATCATTTTCTGAATCCTCTATCTATGCTGCATCCCAGCTATCTGAGGGATACTTATGACTTTCTGGCCAAGATCAAACCTATAGCTGTGCCCTCTGGTACATATATTTTCACTATTGACGTGGACAGCCTGTATACTAACATAGATACGGTCACGGGATTGCGGACAGTAGAGAAACTATTTCAGTCACATCCAGATAACAATAGACCAGATCAGGCACTGTTACAGCTTCTTGAACTTAGTTTGAACTGTAATGATTTTGTCTTTGATGACAAACATTATTTGCAGATACGGGGTACAGCTATGGGTAAAAAATTTGCGCCAGCATATGCTAATATTTATATGGCTGAGTGGGAGAGAGAGGCTTTAGCAAAATGTCCTTTGAAACCTGTGATGTATTATAGATATCTGGATGATATTATTGGACTGTGGCCATATAGTTTACAGGATTTCGAGGCTTTTATTCAGATCCTTAACACGCATCATGCATCTATAACGGTTAAATATGAGATTCATTCAACGGAAGTTAACTTTCTGGATACTACAGTATATTTCAATCAAATGGATTCGACACAGAAACAACTATATACTAAAGTATACTTTAAAGACACTGACACACATGCACTATTGCATAAGCATAGTTACCATCCTAAACATACATTTCCTGGCATTGTGAAATCTCAGATCATTCGCTTTCATAGAATATGTTCATCTACACAACATTTTAATGAGGCCATACATATATTATTCACAGCTCTACGTAGGAGGGGTTATGGTAAAAGGTTTCTTCGGACAATCAAAAATAGTACATTGGTGACTCTCTTTCCCACTCGTCTGGAGCATATGGAAAGGTCCCTTGATAGTCAGGTAGATGCAGCATCGAGACAGGATCCTAACTTGAGTCCTGTGGCATCTGCTTCGGTGGGTCCTTCGATGGCCACAAGAGGTCCCCAGAGACCTTCCTCTGGTTCTACTGTGGAGATTGATTCAGTTGCACTTTTCAGGGTCACACAGGTTGCAGCGATCTCACCTTCTTTGGGGATTCATTCTCCTGAGAATGTTAGTCTCATTCCTTTGATAACAACATTTTCACATAGATTACAACCTTTACATCATACATTTAAACAGAACTTCACAAACACACAACAAGCTTATCCTGCATTGGGTGAATATAGAATTATATCAGCTCTTAGAAAGAATAAGAATTTTGGAGATTTGTTGGTGCGGTCAGCCTTTTCATCTCTTCCAGACAGAGTGGGTGGACCATCACATACAAAACATTTTAAAGCTAGGAAGTTCATTAGAAATCCATATAGCCGTACTTCAGCTCCTATTGTTGATTCTCTGTCTCTTAACACTCCAAATATAGTTTATATCATTACCTGTACAAAATGCCAGAAGCATTATATTGGAGAGACAAAACATCCGTTACAGGTACGACTGAAACAACATCTGAGCCAGATCCGGGGTATAACTAACCATACTACATTGTATACACATTTTCGTTCACATTCTATTTCCAGCTTAATCATTACAGGACTAGAGTGTGGGGTGCAATGGACGAATGGACAACGAAAGCTTTTTGAACATAGATGGATAGAAAAACTTAAAACGGTAGTGCCTAATGGGCTAAATGAAAAACCATAATGAAATGTTGAGAACATATAGATGCTGGTTAATTTAGGAAAGTGTGCATTTGCAGGGAAAAGTTAGACTTGATTCCACTTTGATAGGCTTAAGACATATGTTTATAATATCATTCACCATCCAGGTATCTTTTCATGCTCTTGTGTAAAAAGAATAAAAGCATGTGTTAATAAAATTATTCTTGGTATATTGACTTCTCTTGGTGTTTTTTTATAGGATATCATGCTATTGTATGGTTTAAAGGGGGCTTAATTCTCCCCAGCTTTTTGGTTTCAGCTTGTTCTGGAATCAGTAATCTCCATACTCTGGGTTTTGGTTGGGGTTCTTTTTTGCATGGGTATTTTGTGAGATGGCCTTCTTAAAGAGATATAGTATCCAGATGGATGCTTTACAATCTTGACGGTTTTTAAGGGGTTTATTGAAAACTGGTAACTATGTTAAAACATAGAATGGCTGATGATTGAGGTTAAATACATGGGGTTGATGATATTGTTTTAGTACCAATAAGCAAAATTGAAAGTTGGGCTATGACTTTAACAGTATAAGGGCATTTGGACATAAGAATGTTTTTTTTGTGAAATTCTGAGGGCTTTTTTCAGAAACATAATTATAAAACATAAAATATAAAATATAAAACATAAAATATAAAATATAAAATATAAAATATAAAATATAAAATATATAAAATATAAAATATAAAATATAAAATATAAAATATACAAAATATAAAATATAAAATGAAAGGGAATACATAATGGTGTATCTGATAAAATCTAAAAGGGAGTCCCGACAGGGACATAAAAACATAAAACATAACATAAAGAGATAGAGAAATGTACAGTAGTGTTTGTTATAAACATTGTTTAGAAGTTGAAGATGGTTTAAACTATATGGTTTTAGGAATCAGCCCGAGGAACATAATTAAAACTACAGGGTGGCCAGAAAAGTGTCCTGACGTATATAACTTTTAGTATGAGGTTTAGCTGGTTTCAATAACTAAGGTATTCTTGACCTGGATGGTGTATGATCATTTGGGTATGCGGTCTAGTTTTTAATGGGCTCAAGGAGTTGGACGTCCTTGCCCTGCACAGTCTCTCAGGTTTAGGTATAGTCTTATTGGTTTACATAGTATTATTCACGTTTTTCAATGTGGCTTGGGGAGTGCTTGAGTCAAGTTTAACCAGTGTTGGCGGATGATGGAGAGCCCTTGTAGGCCAGAGCACCAGAGCAGTACACTGTCTCTTTAAGCGCAATTAGTTCATTATAAATCCTAACATAGCGAGTGCCATGAGGGCTTCTCTGTCAGAAGTTTAACTGGTTGGACTGTTTAGGATAGTTTGGGAGTATAATACTCCCTTCTTAGTTCTGCTTACCATTTCAATGGGACTCAAATAACAGTGTTTTACTGTACCTCTAACAATAGTTTTGTAGGATTTGACTTAGGAAAGTGGAGTAGTATGACTTTAAAGTCACCTACAGCTTAATATAGGTGTATACATGTTGTATACCTATATATTTGGGGATATGGTTTCGTTGTCCATTGGTTTATTGATATAATTAACTTGGGGTATATCTAATATCCTTCTTCTGTCTATAGAGTTGCATTGAGATACTAGGGTTGCATTTTAATTATTTTCTTTTTATATATGTTTGGGTTGTTTCTTATGTTCAAAATCTTCTTTTAAATTGAATTTTATATGTTTTAGGGTTTGGGTCCTATTTTAGATAGGTTTGTATTAATTTTCTTTTCCCGCCATTTCTAGTGGCTCCTCCCCCCTCTTTCCAGTTTCTTTCCTTTTGACCAATGGGAGCGGAGTGTGATCCGGGGTTTGCGGGGGGCTCCACCCAGGAGTTACTCCCCCCTTGCCATTGTCTATTTCAGAAGTGTTTGGTTAGGGTAGCAACTATTCCCCTGATGAAGCCACAGATTTGGCGAAACGTTGGGTTTTATTAGAATTTTTAATTGTTTCTTTGGTTTTAAGTGGTGACGGCTCTTTTAATTCAATAAAGATTATACAGTTTTAAAACACTACGGAGGGCCCTACAGGGGACGCTTTCACCCCGGCCTGCTGAAGCTAAAGATTAAAGTACCTTTCCTCTTCCCTGGATCCGAGTGTGTCTTCACAGAGAGCAAAAGTTGGGGTCAGACGCGACGGCTGGGACGCTGGCTGCCGCGACCTTCAAAGCTACAGAAGAACCAAGGACAGCTGAAAACCTGGGGGAGTCGATGGTTGGGTAAGGTCCTCCAGTTGCCAGTGGTTTATATTGTCTTTTCTTTATTGATGAAAGAAATGCACACTTAACCTTTTTTTTCCCCTTAGCATAAGGCAGTATTAGAGTTGGGATAGATAAACATTCAGAATAATAGTAATAGTATTACTGATGTTATTAGACTAATATCGATATCTCAGTGTAGTTCGACTAACATTCATTATGGCATATAGAATTGAGCAATCTCGGGTATCGAGAAGAGACTCACATATTAGAACAAGGTCACAGGGGCCTCCTGTGGATTCTGGTCATGGTTTTGCTCCTAATGGTCTTGTCCCTTTAAATCACCCACCTGATGACGCCACACGGCATGCAGCTAACGTTTATTTTAAGATAATTCAAGCCATACATCATAGGGGGGTTACAGACAGGGCAATTCACACGGGGTGTTTCCCTCCAGGGATGTCAAGACAGGTAGATAAGCTTACAGCTTTTATCAAACCTGCAGCCCCAATAGAATCGACTAGTCGTAAAGTAGCTGGAAATACAAGGCAATGGATGCAGAACAATATGGAAATATTACAGGGTCACTATAGGCATACGATTGCCACACTGACTCAGCCGTTACAGCCACACAATCAGGAGGCTTTTGTCATAGCGATGGGATGGGCACGAAAGCGGTTTTCGCATAGACTAATGTCAACAACCTTAGACGAGGTTGCAAACACACTACATTTGCATACACGCACACAACATGAACAAGCAAACATACAACAATCCACCTTGAGAACTCAGACACATATTGAGCCACATACACAGGCATTACATGCACCAATGGGTACATACAGAGCACATCCCAACGCTATAGACTCCTCATCTCATTTAGGCCCCCATAGAGAAGTGGAGTGGCCACGCTTAATTAGAGAAGTACGTCCTCCACTGTTACCGACACCTAGGCGGAATGAAATTGGCATTCCACCTCTGTTGCCAAATTTAAGAAGACCAGATGGTAGATCTAGATCTGGGTTTGGTCGAAGGCCTGGTCCTTCTTCCAAACGAAATTATGGCCCTGGTGGTGGATCTGATGTGGGCTCTGGGCCTAGTTCTGATTTGCATTTTGGTTCTAACGGTAGATTGAGTTTGGATGTTGACCCTAGTGCTAATCCTAATCCTATACATAGGGTGGATGGTGACTCTGTTCTTGACATGGAAATTGGCCCTGGCTCTAACCCTAACCCTAATCTTGGCCCTGACCCTGACCCTGACCCTAACCCTAACCCTAGTCTTAACCCTCAACCTGACTCTAACCCTAAACATAACCTGGAGTCGGGTTCTGACCCTAACCCTAACCTTAAACATAACCCTAGCCCTAACCCTAACCCTAACCCTAACCCTAAACATAACCTTGAGTTGGGTTCTGACCCCAACCCTAACCTTAAACATAAACCTAGTGTTGACCTTGATCTTGGCTTGGATTTTGGTTCCATAGTGCGGGACTCTGTGCAGGTGGTGTCTCCTCTTCCTCCCCGTCCGGTAATAGCGGGACCGTGTGAAGATCTTTTGGTAGATGTAGATGTGGGCTTGCGGGCACAGGGTCTTGGAGAACTGCCGCTGGTTGTATCAGAGCAGGCTGTTGATGTTGTAGAGGAGGTTACGGTTCCATCTGTTGTAACGATTTCTGGAACAGCACAGATCACTCATAAGGATCCGTCCCAATCTAGAGTGGGGTTAACTAAGTCCAATATTTGCTCTCTGTATTTGGGGGAACGACCGAAAGCGTTCGGTCTACTTCCCCGGGAACAGAGACCACAACCAAATAGAACGACGGTCCGTTCAGTGGTTCCTCTCCTTCCCTCTGTTTTGGAGGAGAGGGAGGATAAACTCTTAGAGGACCTTAGTGAGGAATTGGAATTGGAGAGTTCTATTCCTTTTCTTCCTCTCCCCTCTGCGTCATCAACACCTATAATGGAGATACCAAGCCATAAAGGCACTTCTCCGTTTTCCCCTCAGCCTCGAAAATTGGGTTTTGATGGTACTGGGGAGATGACTAGTGTCACTGGCCCCTATAGCTCTTCTCAAAATTCTTCCTGTACTACACAGAGTTATTCCCAGTCTAATTCTTCCATTAATGTTTATAGATCCAGAACAGTGGGGAACTTGAGTTTGAGTAAAGTCTTATTGACCTCTCTTTCTCCAACAGGAAGCGCCCATCGAAGGTCTGGTAATAAGAATAAAAAACAGGCAGGGGAGGTTATGATGAGCGAAACAGCTACAACAAAAGGGTCAATCCCTGAACAACAAAAAATATCCTCTGAACCCTCCTTTAACAGCCCAGTTCTGCCCAAAACCGACCTGTCTCTGGGGGCTTCCAATTTAGATATTATAACAGCTTCTTCTCCGTGCGTACCAACTTATCATAGAGCCAGACCGGGTAAAAAATTGGTTGACTGGAAAATCCAAATTAGGGAAAAGGTGGCTTTTTTGGGTGACAGTAACTTGGCACGCATTCCTTCGTCTAACCGTACGGGAATTCAAATTGATAGCTATCCAGGTGCAGGTTTTCATCATATGACCAAGCTCTTTGAAATGGCAGAGTCTAATGGTGATGTGGAAATAGTTGTTATTTCGGTGGGGATTAACTGTAAAGACTTGGATGTCTTTCAGACTTCACTTAAGCAGCTGAGTGAGATGGTATTAAAGGCTCGATTGGCCTTTCCGAATGCATCCATTTTTGTACCTTTGATCAATTATTCCAAATTCCTGATGCCCACGCAGAAAACTAATTTGAATCTTATTAATAATTACATTAAAGCACATTTCAACTACCTGGATTCTATTCGTTCGGAGTGTTTCAATTGTACATCTGATTCGGTTCATTGGAAACAGGGTACAGCTAAGCTTATATTTGACCATTGGTGCACACAATTGAATTTTCAATAGGACATGAGCAGAACTCTGGCCCCATTTTGCAGGAGAATACAGATGTGGTCCTTTCTCTGTTGCCTACTGTTGAAGTTTTGCCATTGAACCAGCAGCCTAGTGTACTGACAGGGACCGTTCCATTGACTTCTATTACTTTTTCTCAGGTGATTCAGCCTGTTGATTTAGTGACACAGCCTCCTTCAGAAGGAGAGATTTCTCAATTGAATGAAGTGTCTGTAGTCCCTATTATTATTTCTTCGCAACCTGTGCAACCTGAGGCAGCATTGGCTTCTCCTCCGGTTGAAATATTGAATTCTCAGTCTAACATAATGAATTTATCTCGGACTTTTCGGCTCACGGCCATGCAGACTCAGGTTTTGGAGAAAGGTCTTACTTTTGTCCCGCGTCCGGAGAAACAGGACTGGGGGGAACTCAGAAGGGATACTTATAGATATCATAGACGATTGAAATTAATTGATTATTTCCAAGATACGGTTGCGGAGGATCGGGTGCCGTTTGTTCTGCCATCTAGTTGGGAGCCTGGAAATGCCCAACTGGATGTGAGAATAAAGCGACTTATCCAATTGGACAATCAGGCGCTTGACCATTATAATTGTCCCTCTGATAGACAGGATAATTTGACTGCACTGGAACGGGAGAGTTTAAAGGAATTGGAGAAGATCAAAAATATAATAATCAAACCAGCCGATAAAGGCTCAAAAATAGTTATACTAGATACTTTCCAATATGTTTTTGAGGCTAACAGACAACTTTCTGATGCCAGATATTATAGACCCATTACAGAAAGTATGCAGAAACAGTCACAGGTGAGATTGAGGGAAATTGTTGCTGAACTGTATCAGAGAAAATTTATAACAGCAAGACAGAGAAATTTTCTATTTGGACCTGATGACCCTAGACCTAGGATATTTTATTTACTCCCTAAGATCCATAAGGATCCAGGGACTTGGACAATACCCTACAGAGTTCCCCCTGGTAGACCTATAGTCTCGGACTGCAGTAGTGAATCTTATAATATAGCTCAATTTATAGATCATTTTCTGAATCCTCTATCTATGCTGCATCCCAGCTATCTGAGGGATACTTATGACTTTCTGGCCAAGATCAAACCTATAGCTGTGCCCTCTGGTACATATATTTTCACTATTGACGTGGACAGCCTGTATACTAACATAGATACGGTCACGGGATTGCGGACAGTAGAGAAACTATTTCAGTCACATCCAGATAACAATAGACCAGATCAGGCACTGTTACAGCTTCTTGAACTTAGTTTGAACTGTAATGATTTTGTCTTTGATGACAAACATTATTTGCAGATACGGGGTACAGCTATGGGTAAAAAATTTGCGCCAGCATATGCTAATATTTATATGGCTGAGTGGGAGAGAGAGGCTTTAGCAAAATGTCCTTTGAAACCTGTGATGTATTATAGATATCTGGATGATATTATTGGACTGTGGCCATATAGTTTACAGGATTTCGAGGCTTTTATTCAGATCCTTAACACGCATCATGCATCTATAACGGTTAAATATGAGATTCATTCAACGGAAGTTAACTTTCTGGATACTACAGTATATTTCAATCAAATGGATTCGACACAGAAACAACTATATACTAAAGTATACTTTAAAGACACTGACACACATGCACTATTGCATAAGCATAGTTACCATCCTAAACATACATTTCCTGGCATTGTGAAATCTCAGATCATTCGCTTTCATAGAATATGTTCATCTACACAACATTTTAATGAGGCCATACATATATTATTCACAGCTCTACGTAGGAGGGGTTATGGTAAAAGGTTTCTTCGGACAATCAAAAATAGTACATTGGTGACTCTCTTTCCCACTCGTCTGGAGCATATGGAAAGGTCCCTTGATAGTCAGGTAGATGCAGCATCGAGACAGGATCCTAACTTGAGTCCTGTGGCATCTGCTTCGGTGGGTCCTTCGATGGCCACAAGAGGTCCCCAGAGACCTTCCTCTGGTTCTACTGTGGAGATTGATTCAGTTGCACTTTTCAGGGTCACACAGGTTGCAGCGATCTCACCTTCTTTGGGGATTCATTCTCCTGAGAATGTTAGTCTCATTCCTTTGATAACAACATTTTCACATAGATTACAACCTTTACATCATACATTTAAACAGAACTTCACAAACACACAACAAGCTTATCCTGCATTGGGTGAATATAGAATTATATCAGCTCTTATAAAGAATAAGAATTTTGGAGATTTGTTGGTGCGGTCAGCCTTTTCATCTCTTCCAGACAGAGTGGGTGGACCATCACATACAAAACATTTTAAAGCTAGGAAGTTCATTAGAAATCCATATAGCCGTACTTCAGCTCCTATTGTTGATTCTCTGTCTCTTAACACTCCAAATATAGTTTATATCATTACCTGTACAAAATGCCAGAAGCATTATATTGGAGAGACAAAACATCCGTTACAGGTACGACTGAAACAACATCTGAGCCAGATCCGGGGTATAACTAACCATACTACATTGTATACACATTTTCGTTCACATTCTATTTCCAGCTTAATCATTACAGGACTAGAGTGTGGGGTGCAATGGACGAATGGACAACGAAAGCTTTTTGAACATAGATGGATAGAAAAACTTAAAACGGTAGTGCCTAATGGGCTAAATGAAAAACCATAATGAAATGTTGAGAACATATAGATGCTGGTTAATTTAGGAAAGTGTGCATTTGCAGGGAAAAGTTAGACTTGATTCCACTTTGATAGGCTTAAGACATATGTTTATAATATCATTCACCATCCAGGTATCTTTTCATGCTCTTGTGTAAAAAGAATAAAAGCATGTGTTAATAAAATTATTCTTGGTATATTGACTTCTCTTGGTGTTTTTTTATAGGATATCATGCTATTGTATGGTTTAAAGGGGGCTTAATTCTCCCCAGCTTTTTGGTTTCAGCTTGTTCTGGAATCAGTAATCTCCATACTCTGGGTTTTGGTTGGGGTTCTTTTTTGCATGGGTATTTTGTGAGATGGCCTTCTTAAAGAGATATAGTATCCAGATGGATGCTTTACAATCTTGACGGTTTTTAAGGGGTTTATTGAAAACTGGTAACTATGTTAAAACATAGAATGGCTGATGATTGAGGTTAAATACATGGGGTTGATGATATTGTTTTAGTACCAATAAGCAAAATTGAAAGTTGGGCTATGACTTTAACAGTATAAGGGCATTTGGACATAAGAATGTTTTTTTTGTGAAATTCTGAGGGCTTTTTTCAGAAACATAATTATAAAACATAAAATATAAAATATAAAATATAAAATATAAAATATAAAATATATAAAATATAAAATATAAAATATAAAATATAAAATATACAAAATATAAAATATAAAATGAAAGGGAATACATAATGGTGTATCTGATAAAATCTAAAAGGGAGTCCCGACAGGGACATAAAAACATAAAACATAACATAAAGAGATAGAGAAATGTACAGTAGTGTTTGTTATAAACATTGTTTAGAAGTTGAAGATGGTTTAAACTATATGGTTTTAGGAATCAGCCCGAGGAACATAATTAAAACTACAGGGTGGCCAGAAAAGTGTCCTGACGTATATAACTTTTAGTATGAGGTTTAGCTGGTTTCAATAACTAAGGTATTCTTGACCTGGATGGTGTATGATCATTTGGGTATGCGGTCTAGTTTTTAATGGGCTCAAGGAGTTGGACGTCCTTGCCCTGCACAGTCTCTCAGGTTTAGGTATAGTCTTATTGGTTTACATAGTATTATTCACGTTTTTCAATGTGGCTTGGGGAGTGCTTGAGTCAAGTTTAACCAGTGTTGGCGGATGATGGAGAGCCCTTGTAGGCCAGAGCACCAGAGCAGTACACTGTCTCTTTAAGCGCAATTAGTTCATTATAAATCCTAACTTAGCGAGTGCCATGAGGGCTTCTCTGTCAGAAGTTTAACTGGTTGGACTGTTTAGGATAGTTTGGGAGTATAATACTCCCTTCTTAGTTCTGCTTACCATTTCAATGGGACTCAAATAACAGTGTTTTACTGTACCTCTAACAATAGTTTTGTAGGATTTGACTTAGGAAAGTGGAGTAGTATGACTTTAAAGTCACCTACAGCTTAATATAGGTGTATACATGTTGTATACCTATATATTTGGGGATATGGTTTCGTTGTCCATTGGTTTATTGATATAATTAACTTGGGGTATATCTAATATCCTTCTTCTGTCTATAGAGTTGCATTGAGATACTAGGGTTGCATTTTAATTATTTTCTTTTTATATATGTTTGGGTTGTTTCTTATGTTCAAAATCTTCTTTTAAATTGAATTTTATATGTTTTAGGGTTTGGGTCCTATTTTAGATAGGTTTGTATTAATTTTCTTTTCCCGCCATTTCTAGTGGCTCCTCCCCCCTCTTTCCAGTTTCTTTCCTTTTGACCAATGGGAGCGGAGTGTGATCCGGGGTTTGCGGGGGGCTCCACCCAGGAGTTACTCCCCCCTTGCCATTGTCTATTTCAGAAGTGTTTGGTTAGGGTAGCAACTATTCCCCTGATGAAGCCACAGATTTGGCGAAACGTTGGGTTTTATTAGAATTTTTAATTGTTTCTTTGGTTTTAAGTGGTGACGGCTCTTTTAATTCAATAAAGATTATACAGTTTTAAAACACTACGGAGGGCCCTACAGGGGACGCTTTCACCCCGGCCTGCTGAAGCTAAAGATTAAAGTACCTTTCCTCTTCCCTGGATCCGAGTGTGTCTTCACAGAGAGCAAAAGTTGGGGTCAGACGCGACGGCTGGGACGCTGGCTGCCGCGACCTTCAAAGCTACAGAAGAACCAAGGACAGCTGAAAACCTGGGGGAGTCGATGGTTGGGTAAGGTCCTCCAGTTGCCAGTGGTTTATATTGTCTTTTCTTTATTGATGAAAGAAATGCACACTTAACCTTTTTTTTCCCCTTAGCATAAGGCAGTATTAGAGTTGGGATAGATAAACATTCAGAATAATAGTAATAGTATTACTGATGTTATTAGACTAATATCGATATCTCAGTGTAGTTCGACTAACATTCATTATGGCATATAGAATTGAGCAATCTCGGGTATCGAGAAGAGACTCACATATTAGAACAAGGTCACAGGGGCCTCCTGTGGATTCTGGTCATGGTTTTGCTCCTAATGGTCTTGTCCCTTTAAATCACCCACCTGATGACGCCACACGGCATGCAGCTAAAGTTTATTTTAAGATAATTCAAGCCATACATCATAGGGGGGTTACAGACAGGGCAATTCACACGGGGTGTTTCCCTCCAGGGATGTCAAGACAGGTAGATAAGCTTACAGCTTTTATCAAACCTGCAGCCCCAATAGAATCGACTAGTCGTAAAGTAGCTGGAAATACAAGGCAATGGATGCAGAACAATATGGAAATATTACAGGGTCACTATAGGCATACGATTGCCACACTGACTCAGCCGTTACAGCCACACAATCAGGAGGCTTTTGTCATAGCGATGGGATGGGCACGAAAGCGGTTTTCGCATAGACTAATGTCAACAACCTTAGACGAGGTTGCAAACACACTACATTTGCATACACGCACACAACATGAACAAGCAAACATACAACAATCCACCTTGAGAACTCAGACACATATTGAGCCACATACACAGGCATTACATGCACCAATGGGTACATACAGAGCACATCCCAACGCTATAGACTCCTCATCTCATTTAGGCCCCCATAGAGAAGTGGAGTGGCCACGCTTAATTAGAGAAGTACGTCCTCCACTGTTACCGACACCTAGGCGGAATGAAATTGGCATTCCACCTCTGTTGCCAAATTTAAGAAGACCAGATGGTAGATCTAGATCTGGGTTTGGTCGAAGGCCTGGTCCTTCTTCCAAACGAAATTATGGCCCTGGTGGTGGATCTGATGTGGGCTCTGGGCCTAGTTCTGATTTGCATTTTGGTTCTAACGGTAGATTGAGTTTGGATGTTGACCCTAGTGCTAATCCTAATCCTATACATAGGGTGGATGGTGACTCTGTTCTTGACATGGAAATTGGCCCTGGCTCTAACCCTAACCCTAATCTTGGCCCTGACCCTGACCCTGACCCTAACCCTAACCCTAGTCTTAACCCTCAACCTGACTCTAACCCTAAACATAACCTGGAGTCGGGTTCTGACCCTAACCCTAACCTTAAACATAACCCTAGCCCTAACCCTAACCCTAACCCTAACCCTAAACATAACCTTGAGTTGGGTTCTGACCCCAACCCTAACCTTAAACATAAACCTAGTGTTGACCTTGATCTTGGCTTGGATTTTGGTTCCATAGTGCGGGACTCTGTGCAGGTGGTGTCTCCTCTTCCTCCCCGTCCGGTAATAGCGGGACCGTGTGAAGATCTTTTGGTAGATGTAGATGTGGGCTTGCGGGCACAGGGTCTTGGAGAACTGCCGCTGGTTGTATCAGAGCAGGCTGTTGATGTTGTAGAGGAGGTTACGGTTCCATCTGTTGTAACGATTTCTGGAACAGCACAGATCACTCATAAGGATCCGTCCCAATCTAGAGTGGGGTTAACTAAGTCCAATATTTGCTCTCTGTATTTGGGGGAACGACCGAAAGCGTTCGGTCTACTTCCCCGGGAACAGAGACCACAACCAAATAGAACGACGGTCCGTTCAGTGGTTCCTCTCCTTCCCTCTGTTTTGGAGGAGAGGGAGGATAAACTCTTAGAGGACCTTAGTGAGGAATTGGAATTGGAGAGTTCTATTCCTTCTCTTCCTCTCCCCTCTGCGTCATCAACACCTATAATGGAGATACCAAGCCATAAAGGCACTTCTCCGTTTTCCCCTCAGCCTCGAAAATTGGGTTTTGATGGTACTGGGGAGATGACTAGTGTCACTGGCCCCTATAGCTCTTCTCAAAATTCTTCCTGTACTACACAGAGTTATTCCCAGTCTAATTCTTCCATTAATGTTTATAGATCCAGAACAGTGGGGAACTTGAGTTTGAGTAAAGTCTTATTGACCTCTCTTTCTCCAACAGGAAGCGCCCATCGAAGGTCTGGTAATAAGAATAAAAAACAGGCAGGGGAGGTTATGATGAGCGAAACAGCTACAACAAAAGGGTCAATCCCTGAACAACAAAAAATATCCTCTGAACCCTCCTTTAACAGCCCAGTTCTGCCCAAAACCGACCTGTCTCTGGGGGCTTCCAATTTAGATATTATAACAGCTTCTTCTCCGTGCGTACCAACTTATCATAGAGCCAGACCGGGTAAAAAATTGGTTGACTGGAAAATCCAAATTAGGGAAAAGGTGGCTTTTTTGGGTGACAGTAACTTGGCACGCATTCCTTCGTCTAACCGTACGGGAATTCAAATTGATAGCTATCCAGGTGCAGGTTTTCATCATATGACCAAGCTCTTTGAAATGGCAGAGTCTAATGGTGATGTGGAAATAGTTGTTATTTCGGTGGGGATTAACTGTAAAGACTTGGATGTCTTTCAGACTTCACTTAAGCAGCTGAGTGAGATGGTATTAAAGGCTCGATTGGCCTTTCCGAATGCATCCATTTTTGTACCTTTGATCAATTATTCCAAATTCCTGATGCCCACGCAGAAAACTAATTTGAATCTTATTAATAATTACATTAAAGCACATTTCAACTACCTGGATTCTATTCGTTCGGAGTGTTTCAATTGTACATCTGATTCGGTTCATTGGAAACAGGGTACAGCTAAGCTTATATTTGACCATTGGTGCACACAATTGAATTTTCAATAGGACATGAGCAGAACTCTGGCCCCATTTTGCAGGAGAATACAGATGTGGTCCTTTCTCTGTTGCCTACTGTTGAAGTTTTGCCATTGAACCAGCAGCCTAGTGTACTGACAGGGACCGTTCCATTGACTTCTATTACTTTTTCTCAGGTGATTCAGCCTGTTGATTTAGTGACACAGCCTCCTTCAGAAGGAGAGATTTCTCAATTGAATGAAGTGTCTGTAGTCCCTATTATTATTTCTTCGCAACCTGTGCAACCTGAGGCAGCATTGGCTTCTCCTCCGGTTGAAATATTGAATTCTCAGTCTTTTTCATAATGAATTTATCTCGGACTTTTCGGCTCACGGCCATGCAGACTCAGGTTTTGGAGAAAGGTCTTACTTTTGTCCCGCGTCCGGAGAAACAGGACTGGGGGGAACTCAGAAGGGATACTTATAGATATCATAGACGATTGAAATTAATTGATTATTTCCAAGATACGGTTGCGGAGGATCGGGTGCCGTTTGTTCTGCCATCTAGTTGGGAGCCTGGAAATGCCCAACTGGATGTGAGAATAAAGCGACTTATCCAATTGGACAATCAGGCGCTTGACCATTATAATTGTCCCTCTGATAGACAGGATAATTTGACTGCACTGGAACGGGAGAGTTTAAAGGAATTGGAGAAGATCAAAAATATAATAATCAAACCAGCCGATAAAGGCTCAAAAATAGTTATACTAGATACTTTCCAATATGTTTTTGAGGCTAACAGACAACTTTCTGATGCCAGATATTATAGACCCATTACAGAAAGTATGCAGAAACAGTCACAGGTGAGATTGAGGGAAATTGTTGCTGAACTGTATCAGAGAAAATTTATAACAGCAAGACAGAGAAATTTTCTATTTGGACCTGATGACCCTAGACCTAGGATATTTTATTTACTCCCTAAGATCCATAAGGATCCAGGGACTTGGACAATACCCTACAGAGTTCCCCCTGGTAGACCTATAGTCTCGGACTGCAGTAGTGAATCTTATAATATAGCTCAATTTATAGATCATTTTCTGAATCCTCTATCTATGCTGCATCCCAGCTATCTGAGGGATACTTATGACTTTCTGGCCAAGATCAAACCTATAGCTGTGCCCTCTGGTACATATATTTTCACTATTGACGTGGACAGCCTGTATACTAACATAGATACGGTCACGGGATTGCGGACAGTAGAGAAACTATTTCAGTCACATCCAGATAACAATAGACCAGATCAGGCACTGTTACAGCTTCTTGAACTTAGTTTGAACTGTAATGATTTTGTCTTTGATGACAAACATTATTTGCAGATACGGGGTACAGCTATGGGTAAAAAATTTGCGCCAGCATATGCTAATATTTATATGGCTGAGTGGGAGAGAGAGGCTTTAGCAAAATGTCCTTTGAAACCTGTGATGTATTATAGATATCTGGATGATATTATTGGACTGTGGCCATATAGTTTACAGGATTTCGAGGCTTTTATTCAGATCCTTAACACGCATCATGCATCTATAACGGTTAAATATGAGATTCATTCAACGGAAGTTAACTTTCTGGATACTACAGTATATTTCAATCAAATGGATTCGACACAGAAACAACTATATACTAAAGTATACTTTAAAGACACTGACACACATGCACTATTGCATAAGCATAGTTACCATCCTAAACATACATTTCCTGGCATTGTGAAATCTCAGATCATTCGCTTTCATAGAATATGTTCATCTACACAACATTTTAATGAGGCCATACATATATTATTCACAGCTCTACGTAGGAGGGGTTATGGTAAAAGGTTTCTTCGGACAATCAAAAATAGTACATTGGTGACTCTCTTTCCCACTCGTCTGGAGCATATGGAAAGGTCCCTTGATAGTCAGGTAGATGCAGCATCGAGACAGGATCCTAACTTGAGTCCTGTGGCATCTGCTTCGGTGGGTCCTTCGATGGCCACAAGAGGTCCCCAGAGACCTTCCTCTGGTTCTACTGTGGAGATTGATTCAGTTGCACTTTTCAGGGTCACACAGGTTGCAGCGATCTCACCTTCTTTGGGGATTCATTCTCCTGAGAATGTTAGTCTCATTCCTTTGATAACAACATTTTCACATAGATTACAACCTTTACATCATACATTTAAACAGAACTTCACAAACACACAACAAGCTTATCCTGCATTGGGTGAATATAGAATTATATCAGCTCTTAGAAAGAATAAGAATTTTGGAGATTTGTTGGTGCGGTCAGCCTTTTCATCTCTTCCAGACAGAGTGGGTGGACCATCACATACAAAACATTTTAAAGCTAGGAAGTTCATTAGAAATCCATATAGCCGTACTTCAGCTCCTATTGTTGATTCTCTGTCTCTTAACACTCCAAATATAGTTTATATCATTACCTGTACAAAATGCCAGAAGCATTATATTGGAGAGACAAAACATCCGTTACAGGTACGACTGAAACAACATCTGAGCCAGATCCGGGGTATAACTAACCATACTACATTGTATACACATTTTCGTTCACATTCTATTTCCAGCTTAATCATTACAGGACTAGAGTGTGGGGTGCAATGGACGAATGGACAACGAAAGCTTTTTGAACATAGATGGATAGAAAAACTTAAAACGGTAGTGCCTAATGGGCTAAATGAAAAACCATAATGAAATGTTGAGAACATATAGATGCTGGTTAATTTAGGAAAGTGTGCATTTGCAGGGAAAAGTTAGACTTGATTCCACTTTGATAGGCTTAAGACATATGTTTATAATATCATTCACCATCCAGGTATCTTTTCATGCTCTTGTGTAAAAAGAATAAAAGCATGTGTTAATAAAATTATTCTTGGTATATTGACTTCTCTTGGTGTTTTTTTATAGGATATCATGCTATTGTATGGTTTAAAGGGGGCTTAATTCTCCCCAGCTTTTTGGTTTCAGCTTGTTCTGGAATCAGTAATCTCCATACTCTGGGTTTTGGTTGGGGTTCTTTTTTGCATGGGTATTTTGTGAGATGGCCTTCTTAAAGAGATATAGTATCCAGATGGATGCTTTACAATCTTGACGGTTTTTAAGGGGTTTATTGAAAACTGGTAACTATGTTAAAACATAGAATGGCTGATGATTGAGGTTAAATACATGGGGTTGATGATATTGTTTTAGTACCAATAAGCAAAATTGAAAGTTGGGCTATGACTTTAACAGTATAAGGGCATTTGGACATAAGAATGTTTTTTTTGTGAAATTCTGAGGGCTTTTTTCAGAAACATAATTATAAAACATAAAATATAAAATATAAAATATAAAATATAAAATATAAAATATATAAAATATAAAATATAAAATATAAAATATAAAATATACAAAATATAAAATATAAAATGAAAGGGAATACATAATGGTGTATCTGATAAAATCTAAAAGGGAGTCCCGACAGGGACATAAAAACATAAAACATAACATAAAGAGATAGAGAAATGTACAGTAGTGTTTGTTATAAACATTGTTTAGAAGTTGAAGATGGTTTAAACTATATGGTTTTAGGAATCAGCCCGAGGAACATAATTAAAACTACAGGGTGGCCAGAAAAGTATCCTGACGTATATAACTTTTAGTATGAGGTTTAGCTGGTTTCAATAACTAAGGTATTCTTGACCTGGATGGTGTATGATCATTTGGGTATGCGGTCTAGTTTTTAATGGGCTCAAGGAGTTGGACGTCCTTGCCCTGCACAGTCTCTCAGGTTTAGGTATAGTCTTATTGGTTTACATAGTATTATTCACGTTTTTCAATGTGGCTTGGGGAGTGCTTGAGTCAAGTTTAACCAGTGTTGGCGGATGATGGAGAGCCCTTGTAGGCCAGAGCACCAGAGCAGTACACTGTCTCTTTAAGCGCAATTAGTTCATTATAAATCCTAACTTAGCGAGTGCCATGAGGGCTTCTCTGTCAGAAGTTTAACTGGTTGGACTGTTTAGGATAGTTTGGGAGTATAATACTCCCTTCTTAGTTCTGCTTACCATTTCAATGGGACTCAAATAACAGTGTTTTACTGTACCTCTAACAATAGTTTTGTAGGATTTGACTTAGGAAAGTGGAGTAGTATGACTTTAAAGTCACCTACAGCTTAATATAGGTGTATACATGTTGTATACCTATATATTTGGGGATATGGTTTCGTTGTCCATTGGTTTATTGATATAATTAACTTGGGGTATATCTAATATCCTTCTTCTGTCTATAGAGTTGCATTGAGATACTAGGGTTGCATTTTAATTATTTTCTTTTTATATATGTTTGGGTTGTTTCTTATGTTCAAAATCTTCTTTTAAATTGAATTTTATATGTTTTAGGGTTTGGGTCCTATTTTAGATAGGTTTGTATTAATTTTCTTTTCCCGCCATTTCTAGTGGCTCCTCCCCCCTCTTTCCAGTTTCTTTCCTTTTGACCAATGGGAGCGGAGTGTGATCCGGGGTTTGCGGGGGGCTCCACCCAGGAGTTACTCCCCCCTTGCCATTGTCTATTTCAGAAGTGTTTGGTTAGGGTAGCAACTATTCCCCTGATGAAGCCACAGATTTGGCGAAACGTTGGGTTTTATTAGAATTTTTAATTGTTTCTTTGGTTTTAAGTGGTGACGGCTCTTTTAATTCAATAAAGATTATACAGTTTTAAAACACTACGGAGGGCCCTACAGGGGACGCTTTCACCCCGGCCTGCTGAAGCTAAAGATTAAAGTACCTTTCCTCTTCCCTGGATCCGAGTGTGTCTTCACAGAGAGCAAAAGTTGGGGTCAGACGCGACGGCTGGGACGCTGGCTGCCGCGACCTTCAAAGCTACAGAAGAACCAAGGACAGCTGAAAACCTGGGGGAGTCGATGGTTGGGTAAGGTCCTCCAGTTGCCAGTGGTTTATATTGTCTTTTCTTTATTGATGAAAGAAATGCACACTTAACCTTTTTTTTCCCCTTAGCATAAGGCAGTATTAGAGTTGGGATAGATAAACATTCAGAATAATAGTAATAGTATTACTGATGTTATTAGACTAATATCGATATCTCAGTGTAGTTCGACTAACATTCATTATGGCATATAGAATTGAGCAATCTCGGGTATCGAGAAGAGACTCACATATTAGAACAAGGTCACAGGGGCCTCCTGTGGATTCTGGTCATGGTTTTGCTCCTAATGGTCTTGTCCCTTTAAATCACCCACCTGATGACGCCACACGGCATGCAGCTAAAGTTTATTTTAAGATAATTCAAGCCATACATCATAGGGGGGTTACAGACAGGGCAATTCACACGGGGTGTTTCCCTCCAGGGATGTCAAGACAGGTAGATAAGCTTACAGCTTTTATCAAACCTGCAGCCCCAATAGAATCGACTAGTCGTAAAGTAGCTGGAAATACAAGGCAATGGATGCAGAACAATATGGAAATATTACAGGGTCACTATAGGCATACGATTGCCACACTGACTCAGCCGTTACAGCCACACAATCAGGAGGCTTTTGTCATAGCGATGGGATGGGCACGAAAGCGGTTTTCGCATAGACTAATGTCAACAACCTTAGACGAGGTTGCAAACACACTACATTTGCATACACGCACACAACATGA
This sequence comes from Nannobrachium achirus, assembly GCF_963921795.1. NCBI lineage: Eukaryota > Metazoa > Chordata > Actinopteri > Myctophiformes > Myctophidae > Nannobrachium > Nannobrachium achirus. Next base: position 101,310 of record NW_027664655.1, read on the forward strand.
ACAAGCAAACATACAACAATCCACCTTGAGAACTCAGACACATATTGAGCCACATACACAGGCATTACATGCACCAATGGGTACATACAGAGCACATCCCAACGCTATAGACTCCTCATCTCATTTAGGCCCCCATAGAGAAGTGGAGTGGCCACGCTTAATTAGAGAAGTACGTCCTCCACTGTTACCGACACCTAGGCGGAATGAAATTGGCATTCCACCTCTGTTGCCAAATTTAAGAAGACCAGATGGTAGATCTAGATCTGGGTTTGGTCGAAGGCCTGGTCCTTCTTCCAAACGAAATTATGGCCCTGGTGGTGGATCTGATGTGGGCTCTGGGCCTAGTTCTGATTTGCATTTTGGTTCTAACGGTAGATTGAGTTTGGATGTTGACCCTAGTGCTAATCCTAATCCTATACATAGGGTGGATGGTGACTCTGTTCTTGACATGGAAATTGGCCCTGGCTCTAACCCTAACCCTAATCTTGGCCCTGACCCTGACCCTGACCCTAACCCTAACCCTAGTCTTAACCCTCAACCTGACTCTAACCCTAAACATAACCTGGAGTCGGGTTCTGACCCTAACCCTAACCTTAAACATAACCCTAGCCCTAACCCTAACCCTAACCCTAACCCTAAACATAACCTTGAGTTGGGTTCTGACCCCAACCCTAACCTTAAACATAAACCTAGTGTTGACCTTGATCTTGGCTTGGATTTTGGTTCCATAGTGCGGGACTCTGTGCAGGTGGTGTCTCCTCTTCCTCCCCGTCCGGTAATAGCGGGACCGTGTGAAGATCTTTTGGTAGATGTAGATGTGGGCTTGCGGGCACAGGGTCTTGGAGAACTGCCGCTGGTTGTATCAGAGCAGGCTGTTGATGTTGTAGAGGAGGTTACGGTTCCATCTGTTGTAACGATTTCTGGAACAGCACAGATCACTCATAAGGATCCGTCCCAATCTAGAGTGGGGTTAACTAAGTCCAATATTTGCTCTCTGTATTTGGGGGAACGACCGAAAGCGTTCGGTCTACTTCCCCGGGAACAGAGACCACAACCAAATAGAACGACGGTCCGTTCAGTGGTTCCTCTCCTTCCCTCTGTTTTGGAGGAGAGGGAGGATAAACTCTTAGAGGACCTTAGTGAAGAATTGGAATTGGAGAGTTCTATTCCTTCTCTTCCTCTCCCCTCTGCGTCATCAACACCTATAATGGAGATACCAAGCCATAAAGGCACTTCTCCGTTTTCCCCTCAGCCTCGAAAATTGGGTTTTGATGGTACTGGGGAGATGACTAGTGTCACTGGCCCCTATAGCTCTTCTCAAAATTCTTCCTGTACAACACAGAGTTATTCCCAGTCTAATTCTTCCATTAATGTTTATAGATCCAGAACAGTGGGGAACTTGAGTTTGAGTAAAGTCTTATTGACCTCTCTTTCTCCAACAGGAAGCGCCCATCGAAGGTCTGGTAATAAGAATAAAAAACAGGCAGGGGAGGTTATGATGAGCGAAACAGCTACAACAAAAGGGTCAATCCCTGAACAACAAAAAATATCCTCTGAACCCTCCTTTAACAGCCCAGTTCTGCCCAAAACCGACCTGTCTCTGGGGGCTTCCAATTTAGATATTATAACAGCTTCTTCTCCGTGCGTACCAACTTATCATAGAGCCAGACCGGGTAAAAAATTGGTTGACTGGAAAATCCAAATTAGGGAAAAGGTGGCTTTTTTGGGTGACAGTAACTTGGCACGCATTCCTTCGTCTAACCGTACGGGAATTCAAATTGATAGCTATCCAGGTGCAGGTTTTCATCATATGACCAAGCTCTTTGAAATGGCAGAGTCTAATGGTGATGTGGAAATAGTTGTTATTTCGGTGGGGATTAACTGTAAAGACTTGGATGTCTTTCAGACTTCACTTAAGCAGCTGAGTGAGATGGTATTAAAGGCTCGATTGGCCTTTCCGAATGCATCCATTTTTGTACCTTTGATCAATTATTCCAAATTCCTGATGCCCACGCAGAAAACTAATTTGAATCTTATTAATAATTACATTAAAGCACATTTCAACTACCTGGATTCTATTCGTTCGGAGTGTTTCAATTGTACATCTGATTCGGTTCATTGGAAACAGGGTACAGCTAAGCTTATATTTGACCATTGGTGCACACAATTGAATTTTCAATAGGACATGAGCAGAACTCTGGCCCCATTTTGCAGGAGAATACAGATGTGGTCCTTTCTCTGTTGCCTACTGTTGAAGTTTTGCCATTGAACCAGCAGCCTAGTGTACTGACAGGGACCGTTCCATTGACTTCTATTACTTTTTCTCAGGTGATTCAGCCTGTTGATTTAGTGACACAGCCTCCTTCAGAAGGAGAGATTTCTCAATTGAATGAAGTGTCTGTAGTCCCTATTATTATTTCTTCGCAACCTGTGCAACCTGAGGCAGCATTGGCTTCTCCTCCGGTTGAAATATTGAATTCTCAGTCTAACATAATGAATTTATCTCGGACTTTTCGGCTCACGGCCATGCAGACTCAGGTTTTGGAGAAAGGTCTTACTTTTGTCCCGCGTCCGGAGAAACAGGACTGGGGGGAACTCAGAAGGGATACTTATAGATATCATAGACGATTGAAATTAATTGATTATTTCCAAGATACGGTTGCGGAGGATCGGGTGCCGTTTGTTCTGCCATCTAGTTGGGAGCCTGGAAATGCCCAACTGGATGTGAGAATAAAGCGACTTATCCAATTGGACAATCAGGCGCTTGACCATTATAATTGTCCCTCTGATAGACAGGATAATTTGACTGCACTGGAACGGGAGAGTTTAAAGGAATTGGAGAAGATCAAAAATATAATAATCAAACCAGCCGATAAAGGCTCAAAAATAGTTATACTAGATACTTTCCAATATGTTTTTGAGGCTAACAGACAACTTTCTGATGCCAGATATTATAGACCCATTACAGAAAGTATGCAGAAACAGTCACAGGTGAGATTGAGGGAAATTGTTGCTGAACTGTATCAGAGAAAATTTATAACAGCAAGACAGAGAAATTTTCTATTTGGACCTGATGACCCTAGACCTAGGATATTTTATTTACTCCCTAAGATCCATAAGGATCCAGGGACTTGGACAATACCCTACAGAGTTCCCCCTGGTAGACCTATAGTCTCGGACTGCAGTAGTGAATCTTATAATATAGCTCAATTTATAGATCATTTTCTGAATCCTCTATCTATGCTGCATCCCAGCTATCTGAGGGATACTTATGACTTTCTGGCCAAGATCAAACCTATAGCTGTGCCCTCTGGTACATATATTTTCACTATTGACGTGGACAGCCTGTATACTAACATAGATACGGTCACGGGATTGCGGACAGTAGAGAAACTATTTCAGTCACATCCAGATAACAATAGACCAGATCAGGCACTGTTACAGCTTCTTGAACTTAGTTTGAACTGTAATGATTTTGTCTTTGATGACAAACATTATTTGCAGATACGGGGTACAGCTATGGGTAAAAAATTTGCGCCAGCATATGCTAATATTTATATGGCTGAGTGGGAGAGAGAGGCTTTAGCAAAATGTCCTTTGAAACCTGTGATGTATTATAGATATCTGGATGATATTATTGGACTGTGGCCATATAGTTTACAGGATTTCGAGGCTTTTATTCAGATCCTTAACACGCATCATGCATCTATAACGGTTAAATATGAGATTCATTCAACGGAAGTTAACTTTCTGGATACTACAGTATATTTCAATCAAATGGATTCGACACAGAAACAACTATATACTAAAGTATACTTTAAAGACACTGACACACATGCACTATTGCATAAGCATAGTTACCATCCTAAACATACATTTCCTGGCATTGTGAAATCTCAGATCATTCGCTTTCATAGAATATGTTCATCTACACAACATTTTAATGAGGCCATACATATATTATTCACAGCTCTACGTAGGAGGGGTTATGGTAAAAGGTTTCTTCGGACAATCAAAAATAGTACATTGGTGACTCTCTTTCCCACTCGTCTGGAGCATATGGAAAGGTCCCTTGATAGTCAGGTAGATGCAGCATCGAGACAGGATCCTAACTTGAGTCCTGTGGCATCTGCTTCGGTGGGTCCTTCGATGGCCACAAGAGGTCCCCAGAGACCTTCCTCTGGTTCTACTGTGGAGATTGATTCAGTTGCACTTTTCAGGGTCACACAGGTTGCAGCGATCTCACCTTCTTTGGGGATTCATTCTCCTGAGAATGTTAGTCTCATTCCTTTGATAACAACATTTTCACATAGATTACAACCTTTACATCATACATTTAAACAGAACTTCACAAACACACAACAAGCTTATCCTGCATTGGGTGAATATAGAATTATATCAGCTCTTAGAAAGAATAAGAATTTTGGAGATTTGTTGGTGCGGTCAGCCTTTTCATCTCTTCCAGACAGAGTGGGTGGACCATCACATACAAAACATTTTAAAGCTAGGAAGTTCATTAGAAATCCATATAGCCGTACTTCAGCTCCTATTGTTGATTCTCTGTCTCTTAACACTCCAAATATAGTTTATATCATTACCTGTACAAAATGCCAGAAGCATTATATTGGAGAGACAAAACATCCGTTACAGGTACGACTGAAACAACATCTGAGCCAGATCCGGGGTATAACTAACCATACTACATTGTATACACATTTTCGTTCACATTCTATTTCCAGCTTAATCATTACAGGACTAGAGTGTGGGGTGCAATGGACGAATGGACAACGAAAGCTTTTTGAACATAGATGGATAGAAAAACTTAAAACGGTAGTGCCTAATGGGCTAAATGAAAAACCATAATGAAATGTTGAGAACATATAGATGCTGGTTAATTTAGGAAAGTGTGCATTTGCAGGGAAAAGTTAGACTTGATTCCACTTTGATAGGCTTAAGACATATGTTTATAATATCATTCACCATCCAGGTATCTTTTCATGCTCTTGTGTAAAAAGAATAAAAGCATGTGTTAATAAAATTATTCTTGGTATATTGACTTCTCTTGGTGTTTTTTTATAGGATATCATGCTATTGTATGGTTTAAAGGGGGCTTAATTCTCCCCAGCTTTTTGGTTTCAGCTTGTTCTGGAATCAGTAATCTCCATACTCTGGGTTTTGGTTGGGGTTCTTTTTTGCATGGGTATTTTGTGAGATGGCCTTCTTAAAGAGATATAGTATCCAGATGGATGCTTTACAATCTTGACGGTTTTTAAGGGGTTTATTGAAAACTGGTAACTATGTTAAAACATAGAATGGCTGATGATTGAGGTTAAATACATGGGGTTGATGATATTGTTTTAGTACCAATAAGCAAAATTGAAAGTTGGGCTATGACTTTAACAGTATAAGGGCATTTGGACATAAGAATGTTTTTTTTGTGAAATTCTGAGGGCTTTTTTCAGAAACATAATTATAAAACATAAAATATAAAATATAAAATATAAAATATAAAATATAAAATATATAAAATATAAAATATAAAATATAAAATATAAAATATACAAAATATAAAATATAAAATGAAAGGGAATACATAATGGTGTATCTGATAAAATCTAAAAGGGAGTCCCGACAGGGACATAAAAACATAAAACATAACATAAAGAGATAGAGAAATGTACAGTAGTGTTTGTTATAAACATTGTTTAGAAGTTGAAGATGGTTTAAACTATATGGTTTTAGGAATCAGCCCGAGGAACATAATTAAAACTACAGGGTGGCCAGAAAAGTGTCCTGACGTATATAACTTTTAGTATGAGGTTTAGCTGGTTTCAATAACTAAGGTATTCTTGACCTGGATGGTGTATGATCATTTGGGTATGCGGTCTAGTTTTTAATGGGCTCAAGGAGTTGGACGTCCTTGCCCTGCACAGTCTCTCAGGTTTAGGTATAGTCTTATTGGTTTACATAGTATTATTCACGTTTTTCAATGTGGCTTGGGGAGTGCTTGAGTCAAGTTTAACCAGTGTTGGCGGATGATGGAGAGCCCTTGTAGGCCAGAGCACCAGAGCAGTACACTGTCTCTTTAAGCGCAATTAGTTCATTATAAATCCTAACTTAGCGAGTGCCATGAGGGCTTCTCTGTCAGAAGTTTAACTGGTTGGACTGTTTAGGATAGTTTGGGAGTATAATACTCCCTTCTTAGTTCTGCTTACCATTTCAATGGGACTCAAATAACAGTGTTTTACTGTACCTCTAACAATAGTTTTGTAGGATTTGACTTAGGAAAGTGGAGTAGTATGACTTTAAAGTCACCTACAGCTTAATATAGGTGTATACATGTTGTATACCTATATATTTGGGGATATGGTTTCGTTGTCCATTGGTTTATTGATATAATTAACTTGGGGTATATCTAATATCCTTCTTCTGTCTATAGAGTTGCATTGAGATACTAGGGTTGCATTTTAATTATTTTCTTTTTATATATGTTTGGGTTGTTTCTTATGTTCAAAATCTTCTTTTAAATTGAATTTTATATGTTTTAGGGTTTGGGTCCTATTTTAGATAGGTTTGTATTAATTTTCTTTTCCCGCCATTTCTAGTGGCTCCTCCCCCCTCTTTCCAGTTTCTTTCCTTTTGACCAATGGGAGCGGAGTGTGATCCGGGGTTTGCGGGGGGCTCCACCCAGGAGTTACTCCCCCCTTGCCATTGTCTATTTCAGAAGTGTTTGGTTAGGGTAGCAACTATTCCCCTGATGAAGCCACAGATTTGGCGAAACGTTGGGTTTTATTAGAATTTTTAATTGTTTCTTTGGTTTTAAGTGGTGACGGCTCTTTTAATTCAATAAAGATTATACAGTTTTAAAACACTACGGAGGGCCCTACAGGGGACGCTTTCACCCCGGCCTGCTGAAGCTAAAGATTAAAGTACCTTTCCTCTTCCCTGGATCCGAGTGTGTCTTCACAGAGAGCAAAAGTTGGGGTCAGACGCGACGGCTGGGACGCTGGCTGCCGCGACCTTCAAAGCTACAGAAGAACCAAGGACAGCTGAAAACCTGGGGGAGTCGATGGTTGGGTAAGGTCCTCCAGTTGCCAGTGGTTTATATTGTCTTTTCTTTATTGATGAAAGAAATGCACACTTAACCTTTTTTTTCCCCTTAGCATAAGGCAGTATTAGAGTTGGGATAGATAAACATTCAGAATAATAGTAATAGTATTACTGATGTTATTAGACTAATATCGATATCTCAGTGTAGTTCGACTAACATTCATTATGGCATATAGAATTGAGCAATCTCGGGTATCGAGAAGAGACTCACATATTAGAACAAGGTCACAGGGGCCTCCTGTGGATTCTGGTCATGGTTTTGCTCCTAATGGTCTTGTCCCTTTAAATCACCCACCTGATGACGCCACACGGCATGCAGCTAAAGTTTATTTTAAGATAATTCAAGCCATACATCATAGGGGGGTTACAGACAGGGCAATTCACACGGGGTGTTTCCCTCCAGGGATGTCAAGACAGGTAGATAAGCTTACAGCTTTTATCAAACCTGCAGCCCCAATAGAATCGACTAGTCGTAAAGTAGCTGGAAATACAAGGCAATGGATGCAGAACAATATGGAAATATTACAGGGTCACTATAGGCATACGATTGCCACACTGACTCAGCCGTTACAGCCACACAATCAGGAGGCTTTTGTCATAGCGATGGGATGGGCACGAAAGCGGTTTTCGCATAGACTAATGTCAACAACCTTAGACGAGGTTGCAAACACACTACATTTGCATACACGCACACAACATGAACAAGCAAACATACAACAATCCACCTTGAGAACTCAGACACATATTGAGCCACATACACAGGCATTACATGCACCAATGGGTACATACAGAGCACATCCCAACGCTATAGACTCCTCATCTCATTTAGGCCCCCATAGAGAAGTGGAGTGGCCACGCTTAATTAGAGAAGTACGTCCTCCACTGTTACCGACACCTAGGCGGAATGAAATTGGCATTCCACCTCTGTTGCCAAATTTAAGAAGACCAGATGGTAGATCTAGATCTGGGTTTGGTCGAAGGCCTGGTCCTTCTTCCAAACGAAATTATGGCCCTGGTGGTGGATCTGATGTGGGCTCTGGGCCTAGTTCTGATTTGCATTTTGGTTCTAACGGTAGATTGAGTTTGGATGTTGACCCTAGTGCTAATCCTAATCCTATACATAGGGTGGATGGTGACTCTGTTCTTGACATGGAAATTGGCCCTGGCTCTAACCCTAACCCTAATCTTGGCCCTGACCCTGACCCTGACCCTAACCCTAACCCTAGTCTTAACCCTCAACCTGACTCTAACCCTAAACATAACCTGGAGTCGGGTTCTGACCCTAACCCTAACCTTAAACATAACCCTAGCCCTAACCCTAACCCTAACCCTAACCCTAAACATAACCTTGAGTTGGGTTCTGACCCCAACCCTAACCTTAAACATAAACCTAGTGTTGACCTTGATCTTGGCTTGGATTTTGGTTCCATAGTGCGGGACTCTGTGCAGGTGGTGTCTCCTCTTCCTCCCCGTCCGGTAATAGCGGGACCGTGTGAAGATCTTTTGGTAGATGTAGATGTGGGCTTGCGGGCACAGGGTCTTGGAGAACTGCCGCTGGTTGTATCAGAGCAGGCTGTTGATGTTGTAGAGGAGGTTACGGTTCCATCTGTTGTAACGATTTCTGGAACAGCACAGATCACTCATAAGGATCCGTCCCAATCTAGAGTGGGGTTAACTAAGTCCAATATTTGCTCTCTGTATTTGGGGGAACGACCGAAAGCGTTCGGTCTACTTCCCCGGGAACAGAGACCACAACCAAATAGAACGACGGTCCGTTCAGTGGTTCCTCTCCTTCCCTCTGTTTTGGAGGAGAGGGAGGATAAACTCTTAGAGGACCTTAGTGAGGAATTGGAATTGGAGAGTTCTATTCCTTCTCTTCCTCTCCCCTCTGCGTCATCAACACCTATAATGGAGATACCAAGCCATAAAGGCACTTCTCCGTTTTCCCCTCAGCCTCGAAAATTGGGTTTTGATGGTACTGGGGAGATGACTAGTGTCACTGGCCCCTATAGCTCTTCTCAAAATTCTTCCTGTACTACACAGAGTTATTCCCAGTCTAATTCTTCCATTAATGTTTATAGATCCAGAACAGTGGGGAACTTGAGTTTGAGTAAAGTCTTATTGACCTCTCTTTCTCCAACAGGAAGCGCCCATCGAAGGTCTGGTAATAAGAATAAAAAACAGGCAGGGGAGGTTATGATGAGCGAAACAGCTACAACAAAAGGGTCAATCCCTGAACAACAAAAAATATCCTCTGAACCCTCCTTTAACAGCCCAGTTCTGCCCAAAACCGACCTGTCTCTGGGGGCTTCCAATTTAGATATTATAACAGCTTCTTCTCCGTGCGTACCAACTTATCATAGAGCCAGACCGGGTAAAAAATTGGTTGACTGGAAAATCCAAATTAGGGAAAAGGTGGCTTTTTTGGGTGACAGTAACTTGGCACGCATTCCTTCGTCTAACCGTACGGGAATTCAAATTGATAGCTATCCAGGTGCAGGTTTTCATCATATGACCAAGCTCTTTGAAATGGCAGAGTCTAATGGTGATGTGGAAATAGTTGTTATTTCGGTGGGGATTAACTGTAAAGACTTGGATGTCTTTCAGACTTCACTTAAGCAGCTGAGTGAGATGGTATTAAAGGCTCGATTGGCCTTTCCGAATGCATCCATTTTTGTACCTTTGATCAATTATTCCAAATTCCTGATGCCCACGCAGAAAACTAATTTGAATCTTATTAATAATTACATTAAAGCACATTTCAACTACCTGGATTCTATTCGTTCGGAGTGTTTCAATTGTACATCTGATTCGGTTCATTGGAAACAGGGTACAGCTAAGCTTATATTTGACCATTGGTGCACACAATTGAATTTTCAATAGGACATGAGCAGAACTCTGGCCCCATTTTGCAGGAGAATACAGATGTGGTCCTTTCTCTGTTGCCTACTGTTGAAGTTTTGCCATTGAACCAGCAGCCTAGTGTACTGACAGGGACCGTTCCATTGACTTCTATTACTTTTTCTCAGGTGATTCAGCCTGTTGATTTAGTGACACAGCCTCCTTCAGAAGGAGAGATTTCTCAATTGAATGAAGTGTCTGTAGTCCCTATTATTATTTCTTCGCAACCTGTGCAACCTGAGGCAGCATTGGCTTCTCCTCCGGTTGAAATATTGAATTCTCAGTCTAACATAGTGAATTTATCTCGGACTTTTCGGCTCACGGCCATGCAGACTCAGGTTTTGGAGAAAGGTCTTACTTTTGTCCCGCGTCCGGAGAAACAGGACTGGGGGGAACTCAGAAGGGATACTTATAGATATCATAGACGATTGAAATTAATTGATTATTTCCAAGATACGGTTGCGGAGGATCGGGTGCCGTTTGTTCTGCCATCTAGTTGGGAGCCTGGAAATGCCCAACTGGATGTGAGAATAAAGCGACTTATCCAATTGGACAATCAGGCGCTTGACCATTATAATTGTCCCTCTGATAGACAGGATAATTTGACTGCACTGGAACGGGAGAGTTTAAAGGAATTGGAGAAGATCAAAAATATAATAATCAAACCAGCCGATAAAGGCTCAAAAATAGTTATACTAGATACTTTCCAATATGTTATTGAGGCTAACAGACAACTTTCTGATGCCAGATATTATAGACCCATTACAGAAAGTATGCAGAAACAGTCACAGGTGAGATTGAGGGAAATTGTTGCTGAACTGTATCAGAGAAAATTTATAACAGCAAGACAGAGAAATTTTCTATTTGGACCTGATGACCCTAGACCTAGGATATTTTATTTACTCCCTAAGATCCATAAGGATCCAGGGACTTGGACAATACCCTACAGAGTTCCCCCTGGTAGACCTATAGTCTCGGACTGCAGTAGTGAATCTTATAATATAGCTCAATTTATAGATCATTTTCTGAATCCTCTATCTATGCTGCATCCCAGCTATCTGAGGGATACTTATGACTTTCTGGCCAAGATCAAACCTATAGCTGTGCCCTCTGGTACATATATTTTCACTATTGACGTGGACAGCCTGTATACTAACATAGATACGGTCACGGGATTGCGGACAGTAGAGAAACTATTTCAGTCACATCCAGATAACAATAGACCAGATCAGGCACTGTTACAGCTTCTTGAACTTAGTTTGAACTGTAATGATTTTGTCTTTGATGACAAACATTATTTGCAGATACGGGGTACAGCTATGGGTAAAAAATTTGCGCCAGCATATGCTAATATTTATATGGCTGAGTGGGAGAGAGAGGCTTTAGCAAAATGTCCTTTGAAACCTGTGATGTATTATAGATATCTGGATGATATTATTGGACTGTGGCCATATAGTTTACAGGATTTCGAGGCTTTTATTCAGATCCTTAACACGCATCATGCATCTATAACGGTTAAATATGAGATTCATTCAACGGAAGTTAACTTTCTGGATACTACAGTATATTTCAATCAAATGGATTCGACACAGAAACAACTATATACTAAAGTATACTTTAAAGACACTGACACACATGCACTATTGCATAAGCATAGTTACCATCCTAAACATACATTTCCTGGCATTGTGAAATCTCAGATCATTCGCTTTCATAGAATATGTTCATCTACACAACATTTTAATGAGGCCATACATATATTATTCACAGCTCTACGTAGGAGGGGTTATGGTAAAAGGTTTCTTCGGACAATCAAAAATAGTACATTGGTGACTCTCTTTCCCACTCGTCTGGAGCATATGGAAAGGTCCCTTGATAGTCAGGTAGATGCAGCATCGAGACAGGATCCTAACTTGAGTCCTGTGGCATCTGCTTCGGTGGGTCCTTCGATGGCCACAAGAGGTCCCCAGAGACCTTCCTCTGGTTCTACTGTGGAGATTGATTCAGTTGCACTTTTCAGGGTCACACAGGTTGCAGCGATCTCACCTTCTTTGGGGATTCATTCTCCTGAGAATGTTAGTCTCATTCCTTTGATAACAACATTTTCACATAGATTACAACCTTTACATCATACATTTAAACAGAACTTCACAAACACACAACAAGCTTATCCTGCATTGGGTGAATATAGAATTATATCAGCTCTTAGAAAGAATAAGAATTTTGGAGATTTGTTGGTGCGGTCAGCCTTTTCATCTCTTCCAGACAGAGTGGGTGGACCATCACATACAAAACATTTTAAAGCTAGGAAGTTCATTAGAAATCCATATAGCCGTACTTCAGCTCCTATTGTTGATTCTCTGTCTCTTAACACTCCAAATATAGTTTATATCATTACCTGTACAAAATGCCAGAAGCATTATATTGGAGAGACAAAACATCCGTTACAGGTACGACTGAAACAACATCTGAGCCAGATCCGGGGTATAACTAACCATACTACATTGTATACACATTTTCGTTCACATTCTATTTCCAGCTTAATCATTACAGGACTAGAGTGTGGGGTGCAATGGACGAATGGACAACGAAAGCTTTTTGAACATAGATGGATAGAAAAACTTAAAACGGTAGTGCCTAATGGGCTAAATGAAAAACCATAATGAAATGTTGAGAACATATAGATGCTGGTTAATTTAGGAAAGTGTGCATTTGCAGGGAAAAGTTAGACTTGATTCCACTTTGATAGGCTTAAGACATATGTTTATAATATCATTCACCATCCAGGTATCTTTTCATGCTCTTGTGTAAAAAGAATAAAAGCATGTGTTAATAAAATTATTCTTGGTATATTGACTTCTCTTGGTGTTTTTTTATAGGATATCATGCTATTGTATGGTTTAAAGGGGGCTTAATTCTCCCCAGCTTTTTGGTTTCAGCTTGTTCTGGAATCAGTAATCTCCATACTCTGGGTTTTGGTTGGGGTTCTTTTTTGCATGGGTATTTTGTGAGATGGCCTTCTTAAAGAGATATAGTATCCAGATGGATGCTTTACAATCTTGACGGTTTTTAAGGGGTTTATTGAAAACTGGTAACTATGTTAAAACATAGAATGGCTGATGATTGAGGTTAAATACATGGGGTTGATGATATTGTTTTAGTACCAATAAGCAAAATTGAAAGTTGGGCTATGACTTTAACAGTATAAGGGCATTTGGACATAAGAATGTTTTTTTTGTGAAATTCTGAGGGCTTTTTTCAGAAACATAATTATAAAACATAAAATATAAAATATAAAATATAAAATATAAAATATATAAAATATAAAATATAAAATATAAAATATAAAATATACAAAATATAAAATATAAAATGAAAGGGAATACATAATGGTGTATCTGATAAAATCTAAAAGGGAGTCCCGACAGGGACATAAAAACATAAAACATAACATAAAGAGATAGAGAAATGTACAGTAGTGTTTGTTATAAACATTGTTTAGAAGTTGAAGATGGTTTAAACTATATGGTTTTAGGAATCAGCCCGAGGAACATAATTAAAACTACAGGGTGGCCAGAAAAGTGTCCTGACGTATATAACTTTTAGTATGAGGTTTAGCTGGTTTCAATAACTAAGGTATTCTTGACCTGGATGGTGTATGATCATTTGGGTATGCGGTCTAGTTTTTAATGGGCTCAAGGAGTTGGACGTCCTTGCCCTGCACAGTCTCTCAGGTTTAGGTATAGTCTTATTGGTTTACATAGTATTATTCACGTTTTTCAATGTGGCTTGGGGAGTGCTTGAGTCAAGTTTAACCAGTGTTGGCGGATGATGGAGAGCCCTTGTAGGCCAGAGCACCAGAGCAGTACACTGTCTCTTTAAGCGCAATTAGTTCATTATAAATCCTAACTTAGCGAGTGCCATGAGGGCTTCTCTGTCAGAAGTTTAACTGGTTGGACTGTTTAGGATAGTTTGGGAGTATAATACTCCCTTCTTAGTTCTGCTTACCATTTCAATGGGACTCAAATAACAGTGTTTTACTGTACCTCTAACAATAGTTTTGTAGGATTTGACTTAGGAAAGTGGAGTAGTATGACTTTAAAGTCACCTACAGCTTAATATAGGTGTATACATGTTGTATACCTATATATTTGGGGATATGGTTTCGTTGTCCATTGGTTTATTGATATAATTAACTTGGGGTATATCTAATATCCTTCTTCTGTCTATAGAGTTGCATTGAGATACTAGGGTTGCATTTTAATTATTTTCTTTTTATATATGTTTGGGTTGTTTCTTATGTTCAAAATCTTCTTTTAAATTGAATTTTATATGTTTTAGGGTTTGGGTCCTATTTTAGATAGGTTTGTATTAATTTTCTTTTCCCGCCATTTCTAGTGGCTCCTCCCCCCTCTTTCCAGTTTCTTTCCTTTTGACCAATGGGAGCGGAGTGTGATCCGGGGTTTGCGGGGGGCTCCACCCAGGAGTTACTCCCCCCTTGCCATTGTCTATTTCAGAAGTGTTTGGTTAGGGTAGCAACTATTCCCCTGATGAAGCCACAGATTTGGCGAAACGTTGGGTTTTATTAGAATTTTTAATTGTTTCTTTGGTTTTAAGTGGTGACGGCTCTTTTAATTCAATAAAGATTATACAGTTTTAAAACACTACGGAGGGCCCTACAGGGGACGCTTTCACCCCGGCCTGCTGAAGCTAAAGATTAAAGTACCTTTCCTCTTCCCTGGATCCGAGTGTGTCTTCACAGAGAGCAAAAGTTGGGGTCAGACGCGACGGCTGGGACGCTGGCTGCCGCGACCTTCAAAGCTACAGAAGAACCAAGGACAGCTGAAAACCTGGGGGAGTCGATGGTTGGGTAAGGTCCTCCAGTTGCCAGTGGTTTATATTGTCTTTTCTTTATTGATGAAAGAAATGCACACTTAACCTTTTTTTTCCCCTTAGCATAAGGCAGTATTAGAGTTGGGATAAATAAACATTCAGAATAATAGTAATAGTATTACTGATGTTATTAGACTAATATCGATATCTCAGTGTAGTTCGACTAACATTCATTATGGCATATAGAATTGAGCAATCTCGGGTATCGAGAAGAGACTCACATATTAGAACAAGGTCACAGGGGCCTCCTGTGGATTCTGGTCATGGTTTTGCTCCTAATGGTCTTGTCCCTTTAAATCACCCACCTGATGACGCCACACGGCATGCAGCTAAAGTTTATTTTAAGATAATTCAAGCCATACATCATAGGGGGGTTACAGACAGGGCAATTCACACGGGGTGTTTCCCTCCAGGGATGTCAAGACAGGTAGATAAGCTTACAGCTTTTATCAAACCTGCAGCCCCAATAGAATCGACTAGTCGTAAAGTAGCTGGAAATACAAGGCAATGGATGCAGAACAATATGGAAATATTACAGGGTCACTATAGGCATACGATTGCCACACTGACTCAGCCGTTACAGCCACACAATCAGGAGGCTTTTGTCATAGCGATGGGATGGGCACGAAAGCGGTTTTCGCATAGACTAATGTCAACAACCTTAGACGAGGTTGCAAACACACTACATTTGCATACACGCACACAACATGAACAAGCAAACATACAACAATCCACCTTGAGAACTCAGACACATATTGAGCCACATACACAGGCATTACATGCACCAATGGGTACATACAGAGCACATCCCAACGCTATAGACTCCTCATCTCATTTAGGCCCCCATAGAGAAGTGGAGTGGCCACGCTTAATTAGAGAAGTACGTCCTCCACTGTTACCGACACCTAGGCGGAATGAAATTGGCATTCCACCTCTGTTGCCAAATTTAAGAAGACCAGATGGTAGATCTAGATCTGGGTTTGGTCGAAGGCCTGGTCCTTCTTCCAAACGAAATTATGGCCCTGGTGGTGGATCTGATGTGGGCTCTGGGCCTAGTTCTGATTTGCATTTTGGTTCTAACGGTAGATTGAGTTTGGATGTTGACCCTAGTGCTAATCCTAATCCTATACATAGGGTGGATGGTGACTCTGTTCTTGACATGGAAATTGGCCCTGGCTCTAACCCTAACCCTAATCTTGGCCCTGACCCTGACCCTGACCCTAACCCTAACCCTAGTCTTAACCCTCAACCTGACTCTAACCCTAAACATAACCTGGAGTCGGGTTCTGACCCTAACCCTAACCTTAAACATAACACTAGCCCTAACCCTAACCCTAACCCTAAACATAACCTTGAGTTGGGTTCTGACCCCAACCCTAACCTTAAACATAAACCTAGTGTTGACCTTGATCTTGGCTTGGATTTTGGTTCCATAGTGCGGGACTCTGTGCAGGTGGTGTCTCCTCTTCCTCCCCGTCCGGTAATAGCGGGACCGTGTGAAGATCTTTTGGTAGATGTAGATGTGGGCTTGCGGGCACAGGGTCTTGGAGAACTGCCGCTGGTTGTATCAGAGCAGGCTGTTGATGTTGTAGAGGAGGTTACGGTTCCATCTGTTGTAACGATTTCTGGAACAGCACAGATCACTCATAAGGATCCGTCCCAATCTAGAGTGGGGTTAACTAAGTCCAATATTTGCTCTCTGTATTTGGGGGAACGACCGAAAGCGTTCGGTCTACTTCCCCGGGAACAGAGACCACAACCAAATAGAACGACGGTCCGTTCAGTGGTTCCTCTCCTTCCCTCTGTTTTGGAGGAGAGGGAGGATAAACTCTTAGAGGACCTTAGTGAAGAATTGGAATTGGAGAGTTCTATTCCTTCTCTTCCTCTCCCCTCTGCGTCATCAACACCTATAATGGAGATACCAAGCCATAAAGGCACTTCTCCGTTTTCCCCTCAGCCTCGAAAATTGGGTTTTGATGGTACTGGGGAGATGACTAGTGTCACTGGCCCCTATAGCTCTTCTCAAAATTCTTCCTGTACAACACAGAGTTATTCCCAGTCTAATTCTTCCATTAATGTTTATAGATCCAGAACAGTGGGGAACTTGAGTTTGAGTAAAGTCTTATTGACCTCTCTTTCTCCAACAGGAAGCGCCCATCGAAGGTCTGGTAATAAGAATAAAAAACAGGCAGGGGAGGTTATGATGAGCGAAACAGCTACAACAAAAGGGTCAATCCCTGAACAACAAAAAATATCCTCTGAACCCTCCTTTAACAGCCCAGTTCTGCCCAAAACCGACCTGTCTCTGGGGGCTTCCAATTTAGATATTATAACAGCTTCTTCTCCGTGCGTACCAACTTATCATAGAGCCAGACCGGGTAAAAAATTGGTTGACTGGAAAATCCAAATTAGGGAAAAGGTGGCTTTTTTGGGTGACAGTAACTTGGCACGCATTCCTTCGTCTAACCGTACGGGAATTCAAATTGATAGCTATCCAGGTGCAGGTTTTCATCATATGACCAAGCTCTTTGAAATGGCAGAGTCTAATGGTGATGTGGAAATAGTTGTTATTTCGGTGGGGATTAACTGTAAAGACTTGGATGTCTTTCAGACTTCACTTAAGCAGCTGAGTGAGATGGTATTAAAGGCTCGATTGGCCTTTCCGAATGCATCCATTTTTGTACCTTTGATCAATTATTCCAAATTCCTGATGCCCACGCAGAAAACTAATTTGAATCTTATTAATAATTACATTAAAGCACATTTCAACTACCTGGATTCTATTCGTTCGGAGTGTTTCAATTGTACATCTGATTCGGTTCATTGGAAACAGGGTACAGCTAAGCTTATATTTGACCATTGGTGCACACAATTGAATTTTCAATAGGACATGAGCAGAACTCTGGCCCCATTTTGCAGGAGAATACAGATGTGGTCCTTTCTCTGTTGCCTACTGTTGAAGTTTTGCCATTGAACCAGCAGCCTAGTGTACTGACAGGGACCGTTCCATTGACTTCTATTACTTTTTCTCAGGTGATTCAGCCTGTTGATTTAGTGACACAGCCTCCTTCAGAAGGAGAGATTTCTCAATTGAATGAAGTGTCTGTAGTCCCTATTATTATTTCTTCGCAACCTGTGCAACCTGAGGCAGCATTGGCTTCTCCTCCGGTTGAAATATTGAATTCTCAGTCTAACATAATGAATTTATCTCGGACTTTTCGGCTCACGGCCATGCAGACTCAGGTTTTGGAGAAAGGTCTTACTTTTGTCCCGCGTCCGGAGAAACAGGACTGGGGGGAACTCAGAAGGGATACTTATAGATATCATAGACGATTGAAATTAATTGATTATTTCCAAGATACGGTTGCGGAGGATCGGGTGCCGTTTGTTCTGCCATCTAGTTGGGAGCCTGGAAATGCCCAACTGGATGTGAGAATAAAGCGACTTATCCAATTGGACAATCAGGCGCTTGACCATTATAATTGTCCCTCTGATAGACAGGATAATTTGACTGCACTGGAACGGGAGAGTTTAAAGGAATTGGAGAAGATCAAAAATATAATAATCAAACCAGCCGATAAAGGCTCAAAAATAGTTATACTAGATACTTTCCAATATGTTTTTGAGGCTAACAGACAACTTTCTGATGCCAGATATTATAGACCCATTACAGAAAGTATGCAGAAACAGTCACAGGTGAGATTGAGGGAAATTGTTGCTGAACTGTATCAGAGAAAATTTATAACAGCAAGACAGAGAAATTTTCTATTTGGACCTGATGACCCTAGACCTAGGATATTTTATTTACTCCCTAAGATCCATAAGGATCCAGGGACTTGGACAATACCCTACAGAGTTCCCCCTGGTAGACCTATAGTCTCGGACTGCAGTAGTGAATCTTATAATATAGCTCAATTTATAGATCATTTTCTGAATCCTCTATCTATGCTGCATCCCAGCTATCTGAGGGATACTTATGACTTTCTGGCCAAGATCAAACCTATAGCTGTGCCCTCTGGTACATATATTTTCACTATTGACGTGGACAGCCTGTATACTAACATAGATACGGTCACGGGATTGCGGACAGTAGAGAAACTATTTCAGTCACATCCAGATAACAATAGACCAGATCAGGCACTGTTACAGCTTCTTGAACTTAGTTTGAACTGTAATGATTTTGTCTTTGATGACAAACATTATTTGCAGATACGGGGTACAGCTATGGGTAAAAAATTTGCGCCAGCATATGCTAATATTTATATGGCTGAGTGGGAGAGAGAGGCTTTAGCAAAATGTCCTTTGAAACCTGTGATGTATTATAGATATCTGGATGATATTATTGGACTGTGGCCATATAGTTTACAGGATTTCGAGGCTTTTATTCAGATCCTTAACACGCATCATGCATCTATAACGGTTAAATATGAGATTCATTCAACGGAAGTTAACTTTCTGGATACTACAGTATATTTCAATCAAATGGATTCGACACAGAAACAACTATATACTAAAGTATACTTTAAAGACACTGACACACATGCACTATTGCATAAGCATAGTTACCATCCTAAACATACATTTCCTGGCATTGTGAAATCTCAGATCATTCGCTTTCATAGAATATGTTCATCTACACAACATTTTAATGAGGCCATACATATATTATTCACAGCTCTACGTAGGAGGGGTTATGGTAAAAGGTTTCTTCGGACAATCAAAAATAGTACATTGGTGACTCTCTTTCCCACTCGTCTGGAGCATATGGAAAGGTCCCTTGATAGTCAGGTAGATGCAGCATCGAGACAGGATCCTAACTTGAGTCCTGTGGCATCTGCTTCGGTGGGTCCTTCGATGGCCACAAGAGGTCCCCAGAGACCTTCCTCTGGTTCTACTGTGGAGATTGATTCAGTTGCACTTTTCAGGGTCACACAGGTTGCAGCGATCTCACCTTCTTTGGGGATTCATTCTCCTGAGAATGTTAGTCTCATTCCTTTGATAACAACATTTTCACATAGATTACAACCTTTACATCATACATTTAAACAGAACTTCACAAACACACAACAAGCTTATCCTGCATTGGGTGAATATAGAATTATATCAGCTCTTAGAAAGAATAAGAATTTTGGAGATTTGTTGGTGCGGTCAGCCTTTTCATCTCTTCCAGACAGAGTGGGTGGACCATCACATACAAAACATTTTAAAGCTAGGAAGTTCATTAGAAATCCATATAGCCGTACTTCAGCTCCTATTGTTGATTCTCTGTCTCTTAACACTCCAAATATAGTTTATATCATTACCTGTACAAAATGCCAGAAGCATTATATTGGAGAGACAAAACATCCGTTACAGGTACGACTGAAACAACATCTGAGCCAGATCCGGGGTATAACTAACCATACTACATTGTATACACATTTTCGTTCACATTCTATTTCCAGCTTAATCATTACAGGACTAGAGTGTGGGGTGCAATGGACGAATGGACAACGAAAGCTTTTTGAACATAGATGGATAGAAAAACTTAAAACGGTAGTGCCTAATGGGCTAAATGAAAAACCATAATGAAATGTTGAGAACATATAGATGCTGGTTAATTTAGGAAAGTGTGCATTTGCAGGGAAAAGTTAGACTTGATTCCACTTTGATAGGCTTAAGACATATGTTTATAATATCATTCACCATCCAGGTATCTTTTCATGCTCTTGTGTAAAAAGAATAAAAGCATGTGTTAATAAAATTATTCTTGGTATATTGACTTCTCTTGGTGTTTTTTTATAGGATATCATGCTATTGTATGGTTTAAAGGGGGCTTAATTCTCCCCAGCTTTTTGGTTTCAGCTTGTTCTGGAATCAGTAATCTCCATACTCTGGGTTTTGGTTGGGGTTCTTTTTTGCATGGGTATTTTGTGAGATGGCCTTCTTAAAGAGATATAGTATCCAGATGGATGCTTTACAATCTTGACGGTTTTTAAGGGGTTTATTGAAAACTGGTAACTATGTTAAAACATAGAATGGCTGATGATTGAGGTTAAATACATGGGGTTGATGATATTGTTTTAGTACCAATAAGCAAAATTGAAAGTTGGGCTATGACTTTAACAGTATAAGGGCATTTGGACATAAGAATGTTTTTTTTGTGAAATTCTGAGGGCTTTTTTCAGAAACATAATTATAAAACATAAAATATAAAATATAAAATATAAAATATAAAATATATAAAATATAAAATATAAAATATAAAATATAAAATATACAAAATATAAAATATAAAATGAAAGGGAATACATAATGGTGTATCTGATAAAATCTAAAAGGGAGTCCCGACAGGGACATAAAAACATAAAACATAACATAAAGAGATAGAGAAATGTACAGTAGTGTTTGTTATAAACATTGTTTAGAAGTTGAAGATGGTTTAAACTATATGGTTTTAGGAATCAGCCCGAGGAACATAATTAAAACTACAGGGTGGCCAGAAAAGTGTCCTGACGTATATAACTTTTAGTATGAGGTTTAGCTGGTTTCAATAACTAAGGTATTCTTGACCTGGATGGTGTATGATCATTTGGGTATGCGGTCTAGTTTTTAATGGGCTCAAGGAGTTGGACGTCCTTGCCCTGCACAGTCTCTCAGGTTTAGGTATAGTCTTATTGGTTTACATAGTATTATTCACGTTTTTCAATGTGGCTTGGGGAGTGCTTGAGTCAAGTTTAACCAGTGTTGGCGGATGATGGAGAGCCCTTGTAGGCCAGAGCACCAGAGCAGTACACTGTCTCTTTAAGCGCAATTAGTTCATTATAAATCCTAACTTAGCGAGTGCCATGAGGGCTTCTCTGTCAGAAGTTTAACTGGTTGGACTGTTTAGGATAGTTTGGGAGTATAATACTCCCTTCTTAGTTCTGCTTACCATTTCAATGGGACTCAAATAACAGTGTTTTACTGTACCTCTAACAATAGTTTTGTAGGATTTGACTTAGGAAAGTGGAGTAGTATGACTTTAAAGTCACCTACAGCTTAATATAGGTGTATACATGTTGTATACCTATATATTTGGGGATATGGTTTCGTTGTCCATTGGTTTATTGATATAATTAACTTGGGGTATATCTAATATCCTTCTTCTGTCTATAGAGTTGCATTGAGATACTAGGGTTGCATTTTAATTATTTTCTTTTTATATATGTTTGGGTTGTTTCTTATGTTCAAAATCTTCTTTTAAATTGAATTTTATATGTTTTAGGGTTTGGGTCCTATTTTAGATAGGTTTGTATTAATTTTCTTTTCCCGCCATTTCTAGTGGCTCCTCCCCCCTCTTTCCAGTTTCTTTCCTTTTGACCAATGGGAGCGGAGTGTGATCCGGGGTTTGCGGGGGGCTCCACCCAGGAGTTACTCCCCCCTTGCCATTGTCTATTTCAGAAGTGTTTGGTTAGGGTAGCAACTATTCCCCTGATGAAGCCACAGATTTGGCGAAACGTTGGGTTTTATTAGAATTTTTAATTGTTTCTTTGGTTTTAAGTGGTGACGGCTCTTTTAATTCAATAAAGATTATACAGTTTTAAAACACTACGGAGGGCCCTACAGGGGACGCTTTCACCCCGGCCTGCTGAAGCTAAAGATTAAAGTACCTTTCCTCTTCCCTGGATCCGAGTGTGTCTTCACAGAGAGCAAAAGTTGGGGTCAGACGCGACGGCTGGGACGCTGGCTGCCGCGACCTTCAAAGCTACAGAAGAACCAAGGACAGCTGAAAACCTGGGGGAGTCGATGGTTGGGTAAGGTCCTCCAGTTGCCAGTGGTTTATATTGTCTTTTCTTTATTGATGAAAGAAATGCACACTTAACCTTTTTTTTCCCCTTAGCATAAGGCAGTATTAGAGTTGGGATAAATAAACATTCAGAATAATAGTAATAGTATTACTGATGTTATTAGACTAATATCGATATCTCAGTGTAGTTCGACTAACATTCATTATGGCATATAGAATTGAGCAATCTCGGGTATCGAGAAGAGACTCACATATTAGAACAAGGTCACAGGGGCCTCCTGTGGATTCTGGTCATGGTTTTGCTCCTAATGGTCTTGTCCCTTTAAATCACCCACCTGATGACGCCACACGGCATGCAGCTAAAGTTTATTTTAAGATAATTCAAGCCATACATCATAGGGGGGTTACAGACAGGGCAATTCACACGGGGTGTTTCCCTCCAGGGATGTCAAGACAGGTAGATAAGCTTACAGCTTTTATCAAACCTGCAGCCCCAATAGAATCGACTAGTCGTAAAGTAGCTGGAAATACAAGGCAATGGATGCAGAACAATATGGAAATATTACAGGGTCACTATAGGCATACGATTGCCACACTGACTCAGCCGTTACAGCCACACAATCAGGAGGCTTTTGTCATAGCGATGGGATGGGCACGAAAGCGGTTTTCGCATAGACTAATGTCAACAACCTTAGACGAGGTTGCAAACACACTACATTTGCATACACGCACACAACATGAACAAGCAAACATACAACAATCCACCTTGAGAACTCAGACACATATTGAGCCACATACACAGGCATTACATGCACCAATGGGTACATACAGAGCACATCCCAACGCTATAGACTCCTCATCTCATTTAGGCCCCCATAGAGAAGTGGAGTGGCCACGCTTAATTAGAGAAGTACGTCCTCCACTGTTACCGACACCTAGGCGGAATGAAATTGGCATTCCACCTCTGTTGCCAAATTTAAGAAGACCAGATGGTAGATCTAGATCTGGGTTTGGTCGAAGGCCTGGTCCTTCTTCCAAACGAAATTATGGCCCTGGTGGTGGATCTGATGTGGGCTCTGGGCCTAGTTCTGATTTGCATTTTGGTTCTAACGGTAGATTGAGTTTGGATGTTGACCCTAGTGCTAATCCTAATCCTATACATAGGGTGGATGGTGACTCTGTTCTTGACATGGAAATTGGCCCTGGCTCTAACCCTAACCCTAATCTTGGCCCTGACCCTGACCCTGACCCTAACCCTAACCCTAGTCTTAACCCTCAACCTGACTCTAACCCTAAACATAACCTGGAGTCGGGTTCTGACCCTAACCCTAACCTTAAACATAACACTAGCCCTAACCCTAACCCTAACCCTAAACATAACCTTGAGTTGGGTTCTGACCCCAACCCTAACCTTAAACATAAACCTAGTGTTGACCTTGATCTTGGCTTGGATTTTGGTTCCATAGTGCGGGACTCTGTGCAGGTGGTGTCTCCTCTTCCTCCCCGTCCGGTAATAGCGGGACCGTGTGAAGATCTTTTGGTAGATGTAGATGTGGGCTTGCGGGCACAGGGTCTTGGAGAACTGCCGCTGGTTGTATCAGAGCAGGCTGTTGATGTTGTAGAGGAGGTTACGGTTCCATCTGTTGTAACGATTTCTGGAACAGCACAGATCACTCATAAGGATCCGTCCCAATCTAGAGTGGGGTTAACTAAGTCCAATATTTGCTCTCTGTATTTGGGGGAACGACCGAAAGCGTTCGGTCTACTTCCCCGGGAACAGAGACCACAACCAAATAGAACGACGGTCCGTTCAGTGGTTCCTCTCCTTCCCTCTGTTTTGGAGGAGAGGGAGGATAAACTCTTAGAGGACCTTAGTGAAGAATTGGAATTGGAGAGTTCTATTCCTTCTCTTCCTCTCCCCTCTGCGTCATCAACACCTATAATGGAGATACCAAGCCATAAAGGCACTTCTCCGTTTTCCCCTCAGCCTCGAAAATTGGGTTTTGATGGTACTGGGGAGATGACTAGTGTCACTGGCCCCTATAGCTCTTCTCAAAATTCTTCCTGTACAACACAGAGTTATTCCCAGTCTAATTCTTCCATTAATGTTTATAGATCCAGAACAGTGGGGAACTTGAGTTTGAGTAAAGTCTTATTGACCTCTCTTTCTCCAACAGGAAGCGCCCATCGAAGGTCTGGTAATAAGAATAAAAAACAGGCAGGGGAGGTTATGATGAGCGAAACAGCTACAACAAAAGGGTCAATCCCTGAACAACAAAAAATATCCTCTGAACCCTCCTTTAACAGCCCAGTTCTGCCCAAAACCGACCTGTCTCTGGGGGCTTCCAATTTAGATATTATAACAGCTTCTTCTCCGTGCGTACCAACTTATCATAGAGCCAGACCGGGTAAAAAATTGGTTGACTGGAAAATCCAAATTAGGGAAAAGGTGGCTTTTTTGGGTGACAGTAACTTGGCACGCATTCCTTCGTCTAACCGTACGGGAATTCAAATTGATAGCTATCCAGGTGCAGGTTTTCATCATATGACCAAGCTCTTTGAAATGGCAGAGTCTAATGGTGATGTGGAAATAGTTGTTATTTCGGTGGGGATTAACTGTAAAGACTTGGATGTCTTTCAGACTTCACTTAAGCAGCTGAGTGAGATGGTATTAAAGGCTCGATTGGCCTTTCCGAATGCATCCATTTTTGTACCTTTGATCAATTATTCCAAATTCCTGATGCCCACGCAGAAAACTAATTTGAATCTTATTAATAATTACATTAAAGCACATTTCAACTACCTGGATTCTATTCGTTCGGAGTGTTTCAATTGTACATCTGATTCGGTTCATTGGAAACAGGGTACAGCTAAGCTTATATTTGACCATTGGTGCACACAATTGAATTTTCAATAGGACATGAGCAGAACTCTGGCCCCATTTTGCAGGAGAATACAGATGTGGTCCTTTCTCTGTTGCCTACTGTTGAAGTTTTGCCATTGAACCAGCAGCCTAGTGTACTGACAGGGACCGTTCCATTGACTTCTATTACTTTTTCTCAGGTGATTCAGCCTGTTGATTTAGTGACACAGCCTCCTTCAGAAGGAGAGATTTCTCAATTGAATGAAGTGTCTGTAGTCCCTATTATTATTTCTTCGCAACCTGTGCAACCTGAGGCAGCATTGGCTTCTCCTCCGGTTGAAATATTGAATTCTCAGTCTAACATAATGAATTTATCTCGGACTTTTCGGCTCACGGCCATGCAGACTCAGGTTTTGGAGAAAGGTCTTACTTTTGTCCCGCGTCCGGAGAAACAGGACTGGGGGGAACTCAGAAGGGATACTTATAGATATCATAGACGATTGAAATTAATTGATTATTTCCAAGATACGGTTGCGGAGGATCGGGTGCCGTTTGTTCTGCCATCTAGTTGGGAGCCTGGAAATGCCCAACTGGATGTGAGAATAAAGCGACTTATCCAATTGGACAATCAGGCGCTTGACCATTATAATTGTCCCTCTGATAGACAGGATAATTTGACTGCACTGGAACGGGAGAGTTTAAAGGAATTGGAGAAGATCAAAAATATAATAATCAAACCAGCCGATAAAGGCTCAAAAATAGTTATACTAGATACTTTCCAATATGTTTTTGAGGCTAACAGACAACTTTCTGATGCCAGATATTATAGACCCATTACAGAAAGTATGCAGAAACAGTCACAGGTGAGATTGAGGGAAATTGTTGCTGAACTGTATCAGAGAAAATTTATAACAGCAAGACAGAGAAATTTTCTATTTGGACCTGATGACCCTAGACCTAGGATATTTTATTTACTCCCTAAGATCCATAAGGATCCAGGGACTTGGACAATACCCTACAGAGTTCCCCCTGGTAGACCTATAGTCTCGGACTGCAGTAGTGAATCTTATAATATAGCTCAATTTATAGATCATTTTCTGAATCCTCTATCTATGCTGCATCCCAGCTATCTGAGGGATACTTATGACTTTCTGGCCAAGATCAAACCTATAGCTGTGCCCTCTGGTACATATATTTTCACTATTGACGTGGACAGCCTGTATACTAACATAGATACGGTCACGGGATTGCGGACAGTAGAGAAACTATTTCAGTCACATCCAGATAACAATAGACCAGATCAGGCACTGTTACAGCTTCTTGAACTTAGTTTGAACTGTAATGATTTTGTCTTTGATGACAAACATTATTTGCAGATACGGGGTACAGCTATGGGTAAAAAATTTGCGCCAGCATATGCTAATATTTATATGGCTGAGTGGGAGAGAGAGGCTTTAGCAAAATGTCCTTTGAAACCTGTGATGTATTATAGATATCTGGATGATATTATTGGACTGTGGCCATATAGTTTACAGGATTTCGAGGCTTTTATTCAGATCCTTAACACGCATCATGCATCTATAACGGTTAAATATGAGATTCATTCAACGGAAGTTAACTTTCTGGATACTACAGTATATTTCAATCAAATGGATTCGACACAGAAACAACTATATACTAAAGTATACTTTAAAGACACTGACACACATGCACTATTGCATAAGCATAGTTACCATCCTAAACATACATTTCCTGGCATTGTGAAATCTCAGATCATTCGCTTTCATAGAATATGATCATCTACACAACATTTTAATGAGGCCATACATATATTATTCACAGCTCTACGTAGGAGGGGTTATGGTAAAAGGTTTCTTCGGACAATCAAAAATAGTACATTGGTGACTCTCTTTCCCACTCGTCTGGAGCATATGGAAAGGTCCCTTGATAGTCAGGTAGATGCAGCATCGAGACAGGATCCTAACTTGAGTCCTGTGGCATCTGCTTCGGTGGGTCCTTCGATGGCCACAAGAGGTCCCCAGAGACCTTCCTCTGGTTCTACTGTGGAGATTGATTCAGTTGCACTTTTCAGGGTCACACAGGTTGCAGCGATCTCACCTTCTTTGGGGATTCATTCTCCTGAGAATGTTAGTCTCATTCCTTTGATAACAACATTTTCACATAGATTACAACCTTTACATCATACATTTAAACAGAACTTCACAAACACACAACAAGCTTATCCTGCATTGGGTGAATATAGAATTATATCAGCTCTTAGAAAGAATAAGAATTTTGGAGATTTGTTGGTGCGGTCAGCCTTTTCATCTCTTCCAGACAGAGTGGGTGGACCATCACATACAAAACATTTTAAAGCTAGGAAGTTCATTAGAAATCCATATAGCCGTACTTCAGCTCCTATTGTTGATTCTCTGTCTCTTAACACTCCAAATATAGTTTATATCATTACCTGTACAAAATGCCAGAAGCATTATATTGGAGAGACAAAACATCCGTTACAGGTACGACTGAAACAACATCTGAGCCAGATCCGGGGTATAACTAACCATACTACATTGTATACACATTTTCGTTCACATTCTATTTCCAGCTTAATCATTACAGGACTAGAGTGTGGGGTGCAATGGACGAATGGACAACGAAAGCTTTTTGAACATAGATGGATAGAAAAACTTAAAACGGTAGTGCCTAATGGGCTAAATGAAAAACCATAATGAAATGTTGAGAACATATAGATGCTGGTTAATTTAGGAAAGTGTGCATTTGCAGGGAAAAGTTAGACTTGATTCCACTTTGATAGGCTTAAGACATATGTTTATAATATCATTCACCATCCAGGTATCTTTTCATGCTCTTGTGTAAAAAGAATAAAAGCATGTGTTAATAAAATTATTCTTGGTATATTGACTTCTCTTGGTGTTTTTTTATAGGATATCATGCTATTGTATGGTTTAAAGGGGGCTTAATTCTCCCCAGCTTTTTGGTTTCAGCTTGTTCTGGAATCAGTAATCTCCATACTCTGGGTTTTGGTTGGGGTTCTTTTTTGCATGGGTATTTTGTGAGATGGCCTTCTTAAAGAGATATAGTATCCAGATGGATGCTTTACAATCTTGACGGTTTTTAAGGGGTTTATTGAAAACTGGTAACTATGTTAAAACATAGAATGGCTGATGATTGAGGTTAAATACATGGGGTTGATGATATTGTTTTAGTACCAATAAGCAAAATTGAAAGTTGGGCTATGACTTTAACAGTATAAGGGCATTTGGACATAAGAATGTTTTTTTTGTGAAATTCTGAGGGCTTTTTTCAGAAACATAATTATAAAACATAAAATATAAAATATAAAATATAAAATATAAAATATAAAATATATAAAATATAAAATATAAAATATAAAATATAAAATATACAAAATATAAAATATAAAATGAAAGGGAATACATAATGGTGTATCTGATAAAATCTAAAAGGGAGTCCCGACAGGGACATAAAAACATAAAACATAACATAAAGAGATAGAGAAATGTACAGTAGTGTTTGTTATAAACATTGTTTAGAAGTTGAAGATGGTTTAAACTATATGGTTTTAGGAATCAGCCCGAGGAACATAATTAAAACTACAGGGTGGCCAGAAAAGTGTCCTGACGTATATAACTTTTAGTATGAGGTTTAGCTGGTTTCAATAACTAAGGTATTCTTGACCTGGATGGTGTATGATCATTTGGGTATGCGGTCTAGTTTTTAATGGGCTCAAGGAGTTGGACGTCCTTGCCCTGCACAGTCTCTCAGGTTTAGGTATAGTCTTATTGGTTTACATAGTATTATTCACGTTTTTCAATGTGGCTTGGGGAGTGCTTGAGTCAAGTTTAACCAGTGTTGGCGGATGATGGAGAGCCCTTGTAGGCCAGAGCACCAGAGCAGTACACTGTCTCTTTAAGCGCAATTAGTTCATTATAAATCCTAACTTAGCGAGTGCCATGAGGGCTTCTCTGTCAGAAGTTTAACTGGTTGGACTGTTTAGGATAGTTTGGGAGTATAATACTCCCTTCTTAGTTCTGCTTACCATTTCAATGGGACTCAAATAACAGTGTTTTACTGTACCTCTAACAATAGTTTTGTAGGATTTGACTTAGGAAAGTGGAGTAGTATGACTTTAAAGTCACCTACAGCTTAATATAGGTGTATACATGTTGTATACCTATATATTTGGGGATATGGTTTCGTTGTCCATTGGTTTATTGATATAATTAACTTGGGGTATATCTAATATCCTTCTTCTGTCTATAGAGTTGCATTGAGATACTAGGGTTGCATTTTAATTATTTTCTTTTTATATATGTTTGGGTTGTTTCTTATGTTCAAAATCTTCTTTTAAATTGAATTTTATATGTTTTAGGGTTTGGGTCCTATTTTAGATAGGTTTGTATTAATTTTCTTTTCCCGCCATTTCTAGTGGCTCCTCCCCCCTCTTTCCAGTTTCTTTCCTTTTGACCAATGGGAGCGGAGTGTGATCCGGGGTTTGCGGGGGGCTCCACCCAGGAGTTACTCCCCCCTTGCCATTGTCTATTTCAGAAGTGTTTGGTTAGGGTAGCAACTATTCCCCTGATGAAGCCACAGATTTGGCGAAACGTTGGGTTTTATTAGAATTTTTAATTGTTTCTTTGGTTTTAAGTGGTGACGGCTCTTTTAATTCAATAAAGATTATACAGTTTTAAAACACTACGGAGGGCCCTACAGGGGACGCTTTCACCCCGGCCTGCTGAAGCTAAAGATTAAAGTACCTTTCCTCTTCCCTGGATCCGAGTGTGTCTTCACAGAGAGCAAAAGTTGGGGTCAGACGCGACGGCTGGGACGCTGGCTGCCGCGACCTTCAAAGCTACAGAAGAACCAAGGACAGCTGAAAACCTGGGGGAGTCGATGGTTGGGTAAGGTCCTCCAGTTGCCAGTGGTTTATATTGTCTTTTCTTTATTGATGAAAGAAATGCACACTTAACCTTTTTTTTCCCCTTAGCATAAGGCAGTATTAGAGTTGGGATAGATAAACATTCAGAATAATAGTAATAGTATTACTGATGTTATTAGACTAATATCGATATCTCAGTGTAGTTCGACTAACATTCATTATGGCATATAGAATTGAGCAATCTCGGGTATCGAGAAGAGACTCACATATTAGAACAAGGTCACAGGGGCCTCCTGTGGATTCTGGTCATGGTTTTGCTCCTAATGGTCTTGTCCCTTTAAATCACCCACCTGATGACGCCACACGGCATGCAGCTAAAGTTTATTTTAAGATAATTCAAGCCATACATCATAGGGGGGTTACAGACAGGGCAATTCACACGGGGTGTTTCCCTCCAGGGATGTCAAGACAGGTAGATAAGCTTACAGCTTTTATCAAACCTGCAGCCCCAATAGAATCGACTAGTCGTAAAGTAGCTGGAAATACAAGGCAATGGATGCAGAACAATATGGAAATATTACAGGGTCACTATAGGCATACGATTGCCACACTGACTCAGCCGTTACAGCCACACAATCAGGAGGCTTTTGTCATAGCGATGGGATGGGCACGAAAGCGGTTTTCGCATAGACTAATGTCAACAACCTTAGACGAGGTTGCAAACACACTACATTTGCATACACGCACACAACATGAACAAGCAAACATACAACAATCCACCTTGAGAACTCAGACACATATTGAGCCACATACACAGGCATTACATGCACCAATGGGTACATACAGAGCACATCCCAACGCTATAGACTCCTCATCTCATTTAGGCCCCCATAGAGAAGTGGAGTGGCCACGCTTAATTAGAGAAGTACGTCCTCCACTGTTACCGACACCTAGGCGGAATGAAATTGGCATTCCACCTCTGTTGCCAAATTTAAGAAGACCAGATGGTAGATCTAGATCTGGGTTTGGTCGAAGGCCTGGTCCTTCTTCCAAACGAAATTATGGCCCTGGTGGTGGATCTGATGTGGGCTCTGGGCCTAGTTCTGATTTGCATTTTGGTTCTAACGGTAGATTGAGTTTGGATGTTGACCCTAGTGCTAATCCTAATCCTATACATAGGGTGGATGGTGACTCTGTTCTTGACATGGAAATTGGCCCTGGCTCTAACCCTAACCCTAATCTTGGCCCTGACCCTGACCCTGACCCTAACCCTAACCCTAGTCTTAACCCTCAACCTGACTCTAACCCTAAACATAACCTGGAGTCGGGTTCTGACCCTAACCCTAACCTTAAACATACCCTAGCCCTAACCCTAACCCTAACCCTAACCCTAAACATAACCTTGAGTTGGGTTCTGACCCCAACCCTAACCTTAAACATAAACCTAGTGTTGACCTTGATCTTGGCTTGGATTTTGGTTCCATAGTGCGGGACTCTGTGCAGGTGGTGTCTCCTCTTCCTCCCCGTCCGGTAATAGCGGGACCGTGTGAAGATCTTTTGGTAGATGTAGATGTGGGCTTGCGGGCACAGGGTCTTGGAGAACTGCCGCTGGTTGTATCAGAGCAGGCTGTTGATGTTGTAGAGGAGGTTACGGTTCCATCTGTTGTAACGATTTCTGGAACAGCACAGATCACTCATAAGGATCCGTCCCAATCTAGAGTGGGGTTAACTAAGTCCAATATTTGCTCTCTGTATTTGGGGGAACGACCGAAAGCGTTCGGTCTACTTCCCCGGGAACAGAGACCACAACCAAATAGAACGACGGTCCGTTCAGTGGTTCCTCTCCTTCCCTCTGTTTTGGAGGAGAGGGAGGATAAACTCTTAGAGGACCTTAGTGAGGAATTGGAATTGGAGAGTTCTATTCCTTTTCTTCCTCTCCCCTCTGCGTCATCAACACCTATAATGGAGATACCAAGCCATAAAGGCACTTCTCCGTTTTCCCCTCAGCCTCGAAAATTGGGTTTTGATGGTACTGGGGAGATGACTAGTGTCACTGGCCCCTATAGCTCTTCTCAAAATTCTTCCTGTACTACACAGAGTTATTCCCAGTCTAATTCTTCCATTAATGTTTATAGATCCAGAACAGTGGGGAACTTGAGTTTGAGTAAAGTCTTATTGACCTCTCTTTCTCCAACAGGAAGCGCCCATCGAAGGTCTGGTAATAAGAATAAAAAACAGGCAGGGGAGGTTATGATGAGCGAAACAGCTACAACAAAAGGGTCAATCCCTGAACAACAAAAAATATCCTCTGAACCCTCCTTTAACAGCCCAGTTCTGCCCAAAACCGACCTGTCTCTGGGGGCTTCCAATTTAGATATTATAACAGCTTCTTCTCCGTGCGTACCAACTTATCATAGAGCCAGACCGGGTAAAAAATTGGTTGACTGGAAAATCCAAATTAGGGAAAAGGTGGCTTTTTTGGGTGACAGTAACTTGGCACGCATTCCTTCGTCTAACCGTACGGGAATTCAAATTGATAGCTATCCAGGTGCAGGTTTTCATCATATGACCAAGCTCTTTGAAATGGCAGAGTCTAATGGTGATGTGGAAATAGTTGTTATTTCGGTGGGGATTAACTGTAAAGACTTGGATGTCTTTCAGACTTCACTTAAGCAGCTGAGTGAGATGGTATTAAAGGCTCGATTGGCCTTTCCGAATGCATCCATTTTTGTACCTTTGATCAATTATTCCAAATTCCTGATGCCCACGCAGAAAACTAATTTGAATCTTATTAATAATTACATTAAAGCACATTTCAACTACCTGGATTCTATTCGTTCGGAGTGTTTCAATTGTACATCTGATTCGGTTCATTGGAAACAGGGTACAGCTAAGCTTATATTTGACCATTGGTGCACACAATTGAATTTTCAATAGGACATGAGCAGAACTCTGGCCCCATTTTGCAGGAGAATACAGATGTGGTCCTTTCTCTGTTGCCTACTGTTGAAGTTTTGCCATTGAACCAGCAGCCTAGTGTACTGACAGGGACCGTTCCATTGACTTCTATTACTTATTCTCAGGTGATTCAGCCTGTTGATTTAGTGACACAGCCTCCTTCAGAAGGAGAGATTTCTCAATTGAATGAAGTGTCTGTAGTCCCTATTATTATTTCTTCGCAACCTGTGCAACCTGAGGCAGCATTGGCTTCTCCTCCGGTTGAAATATTGAATTCTCAGTCTAACATAATGAATTTATCTCGGACTTTTCGGCTCACGGCCATGCAGACTCAGGTTTTGGAGAAAGGTCTTACTTTTGTCCCGCGTCCGGAGAAACAGGACTGGGGGGAACTCAGAAGGGATACTTATAGATATCATAGACGATTGAAATTAATTGATTATTTCCAAGATACGGTTGCGGAGGATCGGGTGCCGTTTGTTCTGCCATCTAGTTGGGAGCCTGGAAATGCCCAACTGGATGTGAGAATAAAGCGACTTATCCAATTGGACAATCAGGCGCTTGACCATTATAATTGTCCCTCTGATAGACAGGATAATTTGACTGCACTGGAACGGGAGAGTTTAAAGGAATTGGAGAAGATCAAAAATATAATAATCAAACCAGCCGATAAAGGCTCAAAAATAGTTATACTAGATACTTTCCAATATGTTTTTGAGGCTAACAGACAACTTTCTGATGCCAGATATTATAGACCCATTACAGAAAGTATGCAGAAACAGTCACAGGTGAGATTGAGGGAAATTGTTGCTGAACTGTATCAGAGAAAATTTATAACAGCAAGACAGAGAAATTTTCTATTTGGACCTGATGACCCTAGACCTAGGATATTTTATTTACTCCCTAAGATCCATAAGGATCCAGGGACTTGGACAATACCCTACAGAGTTCCCCCTGGTAGACCTATAGTCTCGGACTGCAGTAGTGAATCTTATAATATAGCTCAATTTATAGATCATTTTCTGAATCCTCTATCTATGCTGCATCCCAGCTATCTGAGGGATACTTATGACTTTCTGGCCAAGATCAAACCTATAGCTGTGCCCTCTGGTACATATATTTTCACTATTGACGTGGACAGCCTGTATACTAACATAGATACGGTCACGGGATTGCGGACAGTAGAGAAACTATTTCAGTCACATCCAGATAACAATAGACCAGATCAGGCACTGTTACAGCTTCTTGAACTTAGTTTGAACTGTAATGATTTTGTCTTTGATGACAAACATTATTTGCAGATACGGGGTACAGCTATGGGTAAAAAATTTGCGCCAGCATATGCTAATATTTATATGGCTGAGTGGGAGAGAGAGGCTTTAGCAAAATGTCCTTTGAAACCTGTGATGTATTATAGATATCTGGATGATATTATTGGACTGTGGCCATATAGTTTACAGGATTTCGAGGCTTTTATTCAGATCCTTAACACGCATCATGCATCTATAACGGTTAAATATGAGATTCATTCAACGGAAGTTAACTTTCTGGATACTACAGTATATTTCAATCAAATGGATTCGACACAGAAACAACTATATACTAAAGTATACTTTAAAGACACTGACACACATGCACTATTGCATAAGCATAGTTACCATCCTAAACATACATTTCCTGGCATTGTGAAATCTCAGATCATTCGCTTTCATAGAATATGTTCATCTACACAACATTTTAATGAGGCCATACATATATTATTCACAGCTCTACGTAGGAGGGGTTATGGTAAAAGGTTTCTTCGGACAATCAAAAATAGTACATTGGTGACTCTCTTTCCCACTCGTCTGGAGCATATGGAAAGGTCCCTTGATAGTCAGGTAGATGCAGCATCGAGACAGGATCCTAACTTGAGTCCTGTGGCATCTGCTTCGGTGGGTCCTTCGATGGCCACAAGAGGTCCCCAGAGACCTTCCTCTGGTTCTACTGTGGAGATTGATTCAGTTGCACTTTTCAGGGTCACACAGGTTGCAGCGATCTCACCTTCTTTGGGGATTCATTCTCCTGAGAATGTTAGTCTCATTCCTTTGATAACAACATTTTCACATAGATTACAACCTTTACATCATACATTTAAACAGAACTTCACAAACACACAACAAGCTTATCCTGCATTGGGTGAATATAGAATTATATCAGCTCTTAGAAAGAATAAGAATTTTGGAGATTTGTTGGTGCGGTCAGCCTTTTCATCTCTTCCAGACAGAGTGGGTGGACCATCACATACAAAACATTTTAAAGCTAGGAAGTTCATTAGAAATCCATATAGCCGTACTTCAGCTCCTATTGTTGATTCTCTGTCTCTTAACACTCCAAATATAGTTTATATCATTACCTGTACAAAATGCCAGAAGCATTATATTGGAGAGACAAAACATCCGTTACAGGTACGACTGAAACAACATCTGAGCCAGATCCGGGGTATAACTAACCATACTACATTGTATACACATTTTCGTTCACATTCTATTTCCAGCTTAATCATTACAGGACTAGAGTGTGGGGTGCAATGGACGAATGGACAACGAAAGCTTTTTGAACATAGATGGATAGAAAAACTTAAAACGGTAGTGCCTAATGGGCTAAATGAAAAACCATAATGAAATGTTGAGAACATATAGATGCTGGTTAATTTAGGAAAGTGTGCATTTGCAGGGAAAAGTTAGACTTGATTCCACTTTGATAGGCTTAAGACATATGTTTATAATATCATTCACCATCCAGGTATCTTTTCATGCTCTTGTGTAAAAAGAATAAAAGCATGTGTTAATAAAATTATTCTTGGTATATTGACTTCTCTTGGTGTTTTTTTATAGGATATCATGCTATTGTATGGTTTAAAGGGGGCTTAATTCTCCCCAGCTTTTTGGTTTCAGCTTGTTCTGGAATCAGTAATCTCCATACTCTGGGTTTTGGTTGGGGTTCTTTTTTGCATGGGTATTTTGTGAGATGGCCTTCTTAAAGAGATATAGTATCCAGATGGATGCTTTACAATCTTGACGGTTTTTAAGGGGTTTATTGAAAACTGGTAACTATGTTAAAACATAGAATGGCTGATGATTGAGGTTAAATACATGGGGTTGATGATATTGTTTTAGTACCAATAAGCAAAATTGAAAGTTGGGCTATGAATTTAACAGTATAAGGGCATTTGGACATAAGAATGTTTTTTTTGTGAAATTCTGAGGGCTTTTTTCAGAAACATAATTATAAAACATAAAATATAAAATATAAAATATAAAATATAAAATATAAAATATATAAAATATAAAATATAAAATATAAAATATAAAATATACAAAATATAAAATATAAAATGAAAGGGAATACATAATGGTGTATCTGATAAAATCTAAAAGGGAGTCCCGACAGGGACATAAAAACATAAAACATAACATAAAGAGATAGAGAAATGTACAGTAGTGTTTGTTATAAACATTGTTTAGAAGTTGAAGATGGTTTAAACTATATGGTTTTAGGAATCAGCCCGAGGAACATAATTAAAACTACAGGGTGGCCAGAAAAGTGTCCTGACGTATATAACTTTTAGTATGAGGTTTAGCTGGTTTCAATAACTAAGGTATTCTTGACCTGGATGGTGTATGATCATTTGGGTATGCGGTCTAGTTTTTAATGGGCTCAAGGAGTTGGACGTCCTTGCCCTGCACAGTCTCTCAGGTTTAGGTATAGTCTTATTGGTTTACATAGTATTATTCACGTTTTTCAATGTGGCTTGGGGAGTGCTTGAGTCAAGTTTAACCAGTGTTGGCGGATGATGGAGAGCCCTTGTAGGCCAGAGCACCAGAGCAGTACA
This sequence comes from Nannobrachium achirus, assembly GCF_963921795.1. Taxonomy (NCBI): domain Eukaryota; kingdom Metazoa; phylum Chordata; class Actinopteri; order Myctophiformes; family Myctophidae; genus Nannobrachium; species Nannobrachium achirus. The sequence goes on from NW_027664655.1 coordinate 138,604, forward strand.
CTGTCTCTTTAAGCGCAATTAGTTCATTATAAATCCTAACTTAGCGAGTGCCATGAGGGCTTCTCTGTCAGAAGTTTAACTGGTTGGACTGTTTAGGATAGTTTGGGAGTATAATACTCCCTTCTTAGTTCTGCTTACCATTTCAATGGGACTCAAATAACAGTGTTTTACTGTACCTCTAACAATAGTTTTGTAGGATTTGACTTAGGAAAGTGGAGTAGTATGACTTTAAAGTCACCTACAGCTTAATATAGGTGTATACATGTTGTATACCTATATATTTGGGGATATGGTTTCGTTGTCCATTGGTTTATTGATATAATTAACTTGGGGTATATCTAATATCCTTCTTCTGTCTATAGAGTTGCATTGAGATACTAGGGTTGCATTTTAATTATTTTCTTTTTATATATGTTTGGGTTGTTTCTTATGTTCAAAATCTTCTTTTAAATTGAATTTTATATGTTTTAGGGTTTGGGTCCTATTTTAGATAGGTTTGTATTAATTTTCTTTTCCCGCCATTTCTAGTGGCTCCTCCCCCCTCTTTCCAGTTTCTTTCCTTTTGACCAATGGGAGCGGAGTGTGATCCGGGGTTTGCGGGGGGCTCCACCCAGGAGTTACTCCCCCCTTGCCATTGTCTATTTCAGAAGTGTTTGGTTAGGGTAGCAACTATTCCCCTGATGAAGCCACAGATTTGGCGAAACGTTGGGTTTTATTAGAATTTTTAATTGTTTCTTTGGTTTTAAGTGGTGACGGCTCTTTTAATTCAATAAAGATTATACAGTTTTAAAACACTACGGAGGGCCCTACAGGGGACGCTTTCACCCCGGCCTGCTGAAGCTAAAGATTAAAGTACCTTTCCTCTTCCCTGGATCCGAGTGTGTCTTCACAGAGAGCAAAAGTTGGGGTCAGACGCGACGGCTGGGACGCTGGCTGCCGCGACCTTCAAAGCTACAGAAGAACCAAGGACAGCTGAAAACCTGGGGGAGTCGATGGTTGGGTAAGGTCCTCCAGTTGCCAGTGGTTTATATTGTCTTTTCTTTATTGATGAAAGAAATGCACACTTAACCTTTTTTTTCCCCTTAGCATAAGGCAGTATTAGAGTTGGGATAGATAAACATTCAGAATAATAGTAATAGTATTACTGATGTTATTAGACTAATATCGATATCTCAGTGTAGTTCGACTAACATTCATTATGGCATATAGAATTGAGCAATCTCGGGTATCGAGAAGAGACTCACATATTAGAACAAGGTCACAGGGGCCTCCTGTGGATTCTGGTCATGGTTTTGCTCCTAATGGTCTTGTCCCTTTAAATCACCCACCTGATGACGCCACACGGCATGCAGCTAAAGTTTATTTTAAGATAATTCAAGCCATACATCATAGGGGGGTTACAGACAGGGCAATTCACACGGGGTGTTTCCCTCCAGGGATGTCAAGACAGGTAGATAAGCTTACAGCTTTTATCAAACCTGCAGCCCCAATAGAATCGACTAGTCGTAAAGTAGCTGGAAATACAAGGCAATGGATGCAGAACAATATGGAAATATTACAGGGTCACTATAGGCATACGATTGCCACACTGACTCAGCCGTTACAGCCACACAATCAGGAGGCTTTTGTCATAGCGATGGGATGGGCACGAAAGCGGTTTTCGCATAGACTAATGTCAACAACCTTAGACGAGGTTGCAAACACACTACATTTGCATACACGCACACAACATGAACAAGCAAACATACAACAATCCACCTTGAGAACTCAGACACATATTGAGCCACATACACAGGCATTACATGCACCAATGGGTACATACAGAGCACATCCCAACGCTATAGACTCCTCATCTCATTTAGGCCCCCATAGAGAAGTGGAGTGGCCACGCTTAATTAGAGAAGTACGTCCTCCACTGTTACCGACACCTAGGCGGAATGAAATTGGCATTCCACCTCTGTTGCCAAATTTAAGAAGACCAGATGGTAGATCTAGATCTGGGTTTGGTCGAAGGCCTGGTCCTTCTTCCAAACGAAATTATGGCCCTGGTGGTGGATCTGATGTGGGCTCTGGGCCTAGTTCTGATTTGCATTTTGGTTCTAACGGTAGATTGAGTTTGGATGTTGACCCTAGTGCTAATCCTAATCCTATACATAGGGTGGATGGTGACTCTGTTCTTGACATGGAAATTGGCCCTGGCTCTAACCCTAACCCTAATCTTGGCCCTGACCCTGACCCTGACCCTAACCCTAACCCTAGTCTTAACCCTCAACCTGACTCTAACCCTAAACATAACCTGGAGTCGGGTTCTGACCCTAACCCTAACCTTAAACATAACCCTAGCCCTAACCCTAACCCTAACCCTAAACATAACCTTGAGTTGGGTTCTGACCCCAACCCTAACCTTAAACATAAACCTAGTGTTGACCTTGATCTTGGCTTGGATTTTGGTTCCATAGTGCGGGACTCTGTGCAGGTGGTGTCTCCTCTTCCTCCCCGTCCGGTAATAGCGGGACCGTGTGAAGATCTTTTGGTAGATGTAGATGTGGGCTTGCGGGCACAGGGTCTTGGAGAACTGCCGCTGGTTGTATCAGAGCAGGCTGTTGATGTTGTAGAGGAGGTTACGGTTCCATCTGTTGTAACGATTTCTGGAACAGCACAGATCACTCATAAGGATCCGTCCCAATCTAGAGTGGGGTTAACTAAGTCCAATATTTGCTCTCTGTATTTGGGGGAACGACCGAAAGCGTTCGGTCTACTTCCCCGGGAACAGAGACCACAACCAAATAGAACGACGGTCCGTTCAGTGGTTCCTCTCCTTCCCTCTGTTTTGGAGGAGAGGGAGGATAAACTCTTAGAGGACCTTAGTGAGGAATTGGAATTGGAGAGTTCTATTCCTTCTCTTCCTCTCCCCTCTGCGTCATCAACACCTATAATGGAGATACCAAGCCATAAAGGCACTTCTCCGTTTTCCCCTCAGCCTCGAAAATTGGGTTTTGATGGTACTGGGGAGATGACTAGTGTCACTGGCCCCTATAGCTCTTCTCAAAATTCTTCCTGTACTACACAGAGTTATTCCCAGTCTAATTCTTCCATTAATGTTTATAGATCCAGAACAGTGGGGAACTTGAGTTTGAGTAAAGTCTTATTGACCTCTCTTTCTCCAACAGGAAGCGCCCATCGAAGGTCTGGTAATAAGAATAAAAAACAGGCAGGGGAGGTTATGATGAGCGAAACAGCTACAACAAAAGGGTCAATCCCTGAACAACAAAAAATATCCTCTGAACCCTCCTTTAACAGCCCAGTTCTGCCCAAAACCGACCTGTCTCTGGGGGCTTCCAATTTAGATATTATAACAGCTTCTTCTCCGTGCGTACCAACTTATCATAGAGCCAGACCGGGTAAAAAATTGGTTGACTGGAAAATCCAAATTAGGGAAAAGGTGGCTTTTTTGGGTGACAGTAACTTGGCACGCATTCCTTCGTCTAACCGTACGGGAATTCAAATTGATAGCTATCCAGGTGCAGGTTTTCATCATATGACCAAGCTCTTTGAAATGGCAGAGTCTAATGGTGATGTGGAAATAGTTGTTATTTCGGTGGGGATTAACTGTAAAGACTTGGATGTCTTTCAGACTTCACTTAAGCAGCTGAGTGAGATGGTATTAAAGGCTCGATTGGCCTTTCCGAATGCATCCATTTTTGTACCTTTGATCAATTATTCCAAATTCCTGATGCCCACGCAGAAAACTAATTTGAATCTTATTAATAATTACATTAAAGCACATTTCAACTACCTGGATTCTATTCGTTCGGAGTGTTTCAATTGTACATCTGATTCGGTTCATTGGAAACAGGGTACAGCTAAGCTTATATTTGACCATTGGTGCACACAATTGAATTTTCAATAGGACATGAGCAGAACTCTGGCCCCATTTTGCAGGAGAATACAGATGTGGTCCTTTCTCTGTTGCCTACTGTTGAAGTTTTGCCATTGAACCAGCAGCCTAGTGTACTGACAGGGACCGTTCCATTGACTTCTATTACTTTTTCTCAGGTGATTCAGCCTGTTGATTTAGTGACACAGCCTCCTTCAGAAGGAGAGATTTCTCAATTGAATGAAGTGTCTGTAGTCCCTATTATTATTTCTTCGCAACCTGTGCAACCTGAGGCAGCATTGGCTTCTCCTCCGGTTGAAATATTGAATTCTCAGTCTTTTTCATAATGAATTTATCTCGGACTTTTCGGCTCACGGCCATGCAGACTCAGGTTTTGGAGAAAGGTCTTACTTTTGTCCCGCGTCCGGAGAAACAGGACTGGGGGGAACTCAGAAGGGATACTTATAGATATCATAGACGATTGAAATTAATTGATTATTTCCAAGATACGGTTGCGGAGGATCGGGTGCCGTTTGTTCTGCCATCTAGTTGGGAGCCTGGAAATGCCCAACTGGATGTGAGAATAAAGCGACTTATCCAATTGGACAATCAGGCGCTTGACCATTATAATTGTCCCTCTGATAGACAGGATAATTTGACTGCACTGGAACGGGAGAGTTTAAAGGAATTGGAGAAGATCAAAAATATAATAATCAAACCAGCCGATAAAGGCTCAAAAATAGTTATACTAGATACTTTCCAATATGTTTTTGAGGCTAACAGACAACTTTCTGATGCCAGATATTATAGACCCATTACAGAAAGTATGCAGAAACAGTCACAGGTGAGATTGAGGGAAATTGTTGCTGAACTGTATCAGAGAAAATTTATAACAGCAAGACAGAGAAATTTTCTATTTGGACCTGATGACCCTAGACCTAGGATATTTTATTTACTCCCTAAGATCCATAAGGATCCAGGGACTTGGACAATACCCTACAGAGTTCCCCCTGGTAGACCTATAGTCTCGGACTGCAGTAGTGAATCTTATAATATAGCTCAATTTATAGATCATTTTCTGAATCCTCTATCTATGCTGCATCCCAGCTATCTGAGGGATACTTATGACTTTCTGGCCAAGATCAAACCTATAGCTGTGCCCTCTGGTACATATATTTTCACTATTGACGTGGACAGCCTGTATACTAACATAGATACGGTCACGGGATTGCGGACAGTAGAGAAACTATTTCAGTCACATCCAGATAACAATAGACCAGATCAGGCACTGTTACAGCTTCTTGAACTTAGTTTGAACTGTAATGATTTTGTCTTTGATGACAAACATTATTTGCAGATACGGGGTACAGCTATGGGTAAAAAATTTGCGCCAGCATATGCTAATATTTATATGGCTGAGTGGGAGAGAGAGGCTTTAGCAAAATGTCCTTTGAAACCTGTGATGTATTATAGATATCTGGATGATATTATTGGACTGTGGCCATATAGTTTACAGGATTTCGAGGCTTTTATTCAGATCCTTAACACGCATCATGCATCTATAACGGTTAAATATGAGATTCATTCAACGGAAGTTAACTTTCTGGATACTACAGTATATTTCAATCAAATGGATTCGACACAGAAACAACTATATACTAAAGTATACTTTAAAGACACTGACACACATGCACTATTGCATAAGCATAGTTACCATCCTAAACATACATTTCCTGGCATTGTGAAATCTCAGATCATTCGCTTTCATAGAATATGTTCATCTACACAACATTTTAATGAGGCCATACATATATTATTCACAGCTCTACGTAGGAGGGGTTATGGTAAAAGGTTTCTTCGGACAATCAAAAATAGTACATTGGTGACTCTCTTTCCCACTCGTCTGGAGCATATGGAAAGGTCCCTTGATAGTCAGGTAGATGCAGCATCGAGACAGGATCCTAACTTGAGTCCTGTGGCATCTGCTTCGGTGGGTCCTTCGATGGCCACAAGAGGTCCCCAGAGACCTTCCTCTGGTTCTACTGTGGAGATTGATTCAGTTGCACTTTTCAGGGTCACACAGGTTGCAGCGATCTCACCTTCTTTGGGGATTCATTCTCCTGAGAATGTTAGTCTCATTCCTTTGATAACAACATTTTCACATAGATTACAACCTTTACATCATACATTTAAACAGAACTTCACAAACACACAACAAGCTTATCCTGCATTGGGTGAATATAGAATTATATCAGCTCTTAGAAAGAATAAGAATTTTGGAGATTTGTTGGTGCGGTCAGCCTTTTCATCTCTTCCAGACAGAGTGGGTGGACCATCACATACAAAACATTTTAAAGCTAGGAAGTTCATTAGAAATCCATATAGCCGTACTTCAGCTCCTATTGTTGATTCTCTGTCTCTTAACACTCCAAATATAGTTTATATCATTACCTGTACAAAATGCCAGAAGCATTATATTGGAGAGACAAAACATCCGTTACAGGTACGACTGAAACAACATCTGAGCCAGATCCGGGGTATAACTAACCATACTACATTGTATACACATTTTCGTTCACATTCTATTTCCAGCTTAATCATTACAGGACTAGAGTGTGGGGTGCAATGGACGAATGGACAACGAAAGCTTTTTGAACATAGATGGATAGAAAAACTTAAAACGGTAGTGCCTAATGGGCTAAATGAAAAACCATAATGAAATGTTGAGAACATATAGATGCTGGTTAATTTAGGAAAGTGTGCATTTGCAGGGAAAAGTTAGACTTGATTCCACTTTGATAGGCTTAAGACATATGTTTATAATATCATTCACCATCCAGGTATCTTTTCATGCTCTTGTGTAAAAAGAATAAAAGCATGTGTTAATAAAATTATTCTTGGTATATTGACTTCTCTTGGTGTTTTTTTATAGGATATCATGCTATTGTATGGTTTAAAGGGGGCTTAATTCTCCCCAGCTTTTTGGTTTCAGCTTGTTCTGGAATCAGTAATCTCCATACTCTGGGTTTTGGTTGGGGTTCTTTTTTGCATGGGTATTTTGTGAGATGGCCTTCTTAAAGAGATATAGTATCCAGATGGATGCTTTACAATCTTGACGGTTTTTAAGGGGTTTATTGAAAACTGGTAACTATGTTAAAACATAGAATGGCTGATGATTGAGGTTAAATACATGGGGTTGATGATATTGTTTTAGTACCAATAAGCAAAATTGAAAGTTGGGCTATGACTTTAACAGTATAAGGGCATTTGGACATAAGAATGTTTTTTTTGTGAAATTCTGAGGGCTTTTTTCAGAAACATAATTATAAAACATAAAATATAAAATATAAAATATAAAATATAAAATATAAAATATATAAAATATAAAATATAAAATATAAAATATAAAATATACAAAATATAAAATATAAAATGAAAGGGAATACATAATGGTGTATCTGATAAAATCTAAAAGGGAGTCCCGACAGGGACATAAAAACATAAAACATAACATAAAGAGATAGAGAAATGTACAGTAGTGTTTGTTATAAACATTGTTTAGAAGTTGAAGATGGTTTAAACTATATGGTTTTAGGAATCAGCCCGAGGAACATAATTAAAACTACAGGGTGGCCAGAAAAGTGTCCTGACGTATATAACTTTTAGTATGAGGTTTAGCTGGTTTCAATAACTAAGGTATTCTTGACCTGGATGGTGTATGATCATTTGGGTATGCGGTCTAGTTTTTAATGGGCTCAAGGAGTTGGACGTCCTTGCCCTGCACAGTCTCTCAGGTTTAGGTATAGTCTTATTGGTTTACATAGTATTATTCACGTTTTTCAATGTGGCTTGGGGAGTGCTTGAGTCAAGTTTAACCAGTGTTGGCGGATGATGGAGAGCCCTTGTAGGCCAGAGCACCAGAGCAGTACACTGTCTCTTTAAGCGCAATTAGTTCATTATAAATCCTAACTTAGCGAGTGCCATGAGGGCTTCTCTGTCAGAAGTTTAACTGGTTGGACTGTTTAGGATAGTTTGGGAGTATAATACTCCCTTCTTAGTTCTGCTTACCATTTCAATGGGACTCAAATAACAGTGTTTTACTGTACCTCTAACAATAGTTTTGTAGGATTTGACTTAGGAAAGTGGAGTAGTATGACTTTAAAGTCACCTACAGCTTAATATAGGTGTATACATGTTGTTTACCTATATATTTGGGGATATGGTTTCGTTGTCCATTGGTTTATTGATATAATTAACTTGGGGTATATCTAATATCCTTCTTCTGTCTATAGAGTTGCATTGAGATACTAGGGTTGCATTTTAATTATTTTCTTTTTATATATGTTTGGGTTGTTTCTTATGTTCAAAATCTTCTTTTAAATTGAATTTTATATGTTTTAGGGTTTGGGTCCTATTTTAGATAGGTTTGTATTAATTTTCTTTTCCCGCCATTTCTAGTGGCTCCTCCCCCCTCTTTCCAGTTTCTTTCCTTTTGACCAATGGGAGCGGAGTGTGATCCGGGGTTTGCGGGGGGCTCCACCCAGGAGTTACTCCCCCCTTGCCATTGTCTATTTCAGAAGTGTTTGGTTAGGGTAGCAACTATTCCCCTGATGAAGCCACAGATTTGGCGAAACGTTGGGTTTTATTAGAATTTTTAATTGTTTCTTTGGTTTTAAGTGGTGACGGCTCTTTTAATTCAATAAAGATTATACAGTTTTAAAACACTACGGAGGGCCCTACAGGGGACGCTTTCACCCCGGCCTGCTGAAGCTAAAGATTAAAGTACCTTTCCTCTTCCCTGGATCCGAGTGTGTCTTCACAGAGAGCAAAAGTTGGGGTCAGACGCGACGGCTGGGACGCTGGCTGCCGCGACCTTCAAAGCTACAGAAGAACCAAGGACAGCTGAAAACCTGGGGGAGTCGATGGTTGGGTAAGGTCCTCCAGTTGCCAGTGGTTTATATTGTCTTTTCTTTATTGATGAAAGAAATGCACACTTAACCTTTTTTTTCCCCTTAGCATAAGGCAGTATTAGAGTTGGGATAGATAAACATTCAGAATAATAGTAATAGTATTACTGATGTTATTAGACTAATATCGATATCTCAGTGTAGTTCGACTAACATTCATTATGGCATATAGAATTGAGCAATCTCGGGTATCGAGAAGAGACTCACATATTAGAACAAGGTCACAGGGGCCTCCTGTGGATTCTGGTCATGGTTTTGCTCCTAATGGTCTTGTCCCTTTAAATCACCCACCTGATGACGCCACACGGCATGCAGCTAAAGTTTATTTTAAGATAATTCAAGCCATACATCATAGGGGGGTTACAGACAGGGCAATTCACACGGGGTGTTTCCCTCCAGGGATGTCAAGACAGGTAGATAAGCTTACAGCTTTTATCAAACCTGCAGCCCCAATAGAATCGACTAGTCGTAAAGTAGCTGGAAATACAAGGCAATGGATGCAGAACAATATGGAAATATTACAGGGTCACTATAGGCATACGATTGCCACACTGACTCAGCCGTTACAGCCACACAATCAGGAGGCTTTTGTCATAGCGATGGGATGGGCACGAAAGCGGTTTTCGCATAGACTAATGTCAACAACCTTAGACGAGGTTGCAAACACACTACATTTGCATACACGCACACAACATGAACAAGCAAACATACAACAATCCACCTTGAGAACTCAGACACATATTGAGCCACATACACAGGCATTACATGCACCAATGGGTACATACAGAGCACATCCCAACGCTATAGACTCCTCATCTCATTTAGGCCCCCATAGAGAAGTGGAGTGGCCACGCTTAATTAGAGAAGTACGTCCTCCACTGTTACCGACACCTAGGCGGAATGAAATTGGCATTCCACCTCTGTTGCCAAATTTAAGAAGACCAGATGGTAGATCTAGATCTGGGTTTGGTCGAAGGCCTGGTCCTTCTTCCAAACGAAATTATGGCCCTGGTGGTGGATCTGATGTGGGCTCTGGGCCTAGTTCTGATTTGCATTTTGGTTCTAACGGTAGATTGAGTTTGGATGTTGACCCTAGTGCTAATCCTAATCCTATACATAGGGTGGATGGTGACTCTGTTCTTGACATGGAAATTGGCCCTGGCTCTAACCCTAACCCTAATCTTGGCCCTGACCCTGACCCTGACCCTAACCCTAACCCTAGTCTTAACCCTCAACCTGACTCTAACCCTAAACATAACCTGGAGTCGGGTTCTGACCCTAACCCTAACCTTAAACATAACCCTAGCCCTAACCCTAACCCTAACCCTAACCCTAAACATAACCTTGAGTTGGGTTCTGACCCCAACCCTAACCTTAAACATAAACCTAGTGTTGACCTTGATCTTGGCTTGGATTTTGGTTCCATAGTGCGGGACTCTGTGCAGGTGGTGTCTCCTCTTCCTCCCCGTCCGGTAATAGCGGGACCGTGTGAAGATCTTTTGGTAGATGTAGATGTGGGCTTGCGGGCACAGGGTCTTGGAGAACTGCCGCTGGTTGTATCAGAGCAGGCTGTTGATGTTGTAGAGGAGGTTACGGTTCCATCTGTTGTAACGATTTCTGGAACAGCACAGATCACTCATAAGGATCCGTCCCAATCTAGAGTGGGGTTAACTAAGTCCAATATTTGCTCTCTGTATTTGGGGGAACGACCGAAAGCGTTCGGTCTACTTCCCCGGGAACAGAGACCACAACCAAATAGAACGACGGTCCGTTCAGTGGTTCCTCTCCTTCCCTCTGTTTTGGAGGAGAGGGAGGATAAACTCTTAGAGGACCTTAGTGAGGAATTGGAATTGGAGAGTTCTATTCCTTCTCTTCCTCTCCCCTCTGCGTCATCAACACCTATAATGGAGATACCAAGCCATAAAGGCACTTCTCCGTTTTCCCCTCAGCCTCGAAAATTGGGTTTTGATGGTACTGGGGAGATGACTAGTGTCACTGGCCCCTATAGCTCTTCTCAAAATTCTTCCTGTACAACACAGAGTTATTCCCAGTCTAATTCTTCCATTAATGTTTATAGATCCAGAACAGTGGGGAACTTGAGTTTGAGTAAAGTCTTATTGACCTCTCTTTCTCCAACAGGAAGCGCCCATCGAAGGTCTGGTAATAAGAATAAAAAACAGGCAGGGGAGGTTATGATGAGCGAAACAGCTACAACAAAAGGGTCAATCCCTGAACAACAAAAAATATCCTCTGAACCCTCCTTTAACAGCCCAGTTCTGCCCAAAACCGACCTGTCTCTGGGGGCTTCCAATTTAGATATTATAACAGCTTCTTCTCCGTGCGTACCAACTTATCATAGAGCCAGACCGGGTAAAAAATTGGTTGACTGGAAAATCCAAATTAGGGAAAAGGTGGCTTTTTTGGGTGACAGTAACTTGGCACGCATTCCTTCGTCTAACCGTACGGGAATTCAAATTGATAGCTATCCAGGTGCAGGTTTTCATCATATGACCAAGCTCTTTGAAATGGCAGAGTCTAATGGTGATGTGGAAATAGTTGTTATTTCGGTGGGGATTAACTGTAAAGACTTGGATGTCTTTCAGACTTCACTTAAGCAGCTGAGTGAGATGGTATTAAAGGCTCGATTGGCCTTTCCGAATGCATCCATTTTTGTACCTTTGATCAATTATTCCAAATTCCTGATGCCCACGCAGAAAACTAATTTGAATCTTATTAATAATTACATTAAAGCACATTTCAACTACCTGGATTCTATTCGTTCGGAGTGTTTCAATTGTACATCTGATTCGGTTCATTGGAAACAGGGTACAGCTAAGCTTATATTTGACCATTGGTGCACACAATTGAATTTTCAATAGGACATGAGCAGAACTCTGGCCCCATTTTGCAGGAGAATACAGATGTGGTCCTTTCTCTGTTGCCTACTGTTGAAGTTTTGCCATTGAACCAGCAGCCTAGTGTACTGACAGGGACCGTTCCATTGACTTCTATTACTTTTTCTCAGGTGATTCAGCCTGTTGATTTAGTGACACAGCCTCCTTCAGAAGGAGAGATTTCTCAATTGAATGAAGTGTCTGTAGTCCCTATTATTATTTCTTCGCAACCTGTGCAACCTGAGGCAGCATTGGCTTCTCCTCCGGTTGAAATATTGAATTCTCAGTCTAACATAGTGAATTTATCTCGGACTTTTCGGCTCACGGCCATGCAGACTCAGGTTTTGGAGAAAGGTCTTACTTTTGTCCCGCGTCCGGAGAAACAGGACTGGGGGGAACTCAGAAGGGATACTTATAGATATCATAGACGATTGAAATTAATTGATTATTTCCAAGATACGGTTGCGGAGGATCGGGTGCCGTTTGTTCTGCCATCTAGTTGGGAGCCTGGAAATGCCCAACTGGATGTGAGAATAAAGCGACTTATCCAATTGGACAATCAGGCGCTTGACCATTATAATTGTCCCTCTGATAGACAGGATAATTTGACTGCACTGGAACGGGAGAGTTTAAAGGAATTGGAGAAGATCAAAAATATAATAATCAAACCAGCCGATAAAGGCTCAAAAATAGTTATACTAGATACTTTCCAATATGTTTTTGAGGCTAACAGACAACTTTCTGATGCCAGATATTATAGACCCATTACAGAAAGTATGCAGAAACAGTCACAGGTGAGATTGAGGGAAATTGTTGCTGAACTGTATCAGAGAAAATTTATAACAGCAAGACAGAGAAATTTTCTATTTGGACCTGATGACCCTAGACCTAGGATATTTTATTTACTCCCTAAGATCCATAAGGATCCAGGGACTTGGACAATACCCTACAGAGTTCCCCCTGGTAGACCTATAGTCTCGGACTGCAGTAGTGAATCTTATAATATAGCTCAATTTATAGATCATTTTCTGAATCCTCTATCTATGCTGCATCCCAGCTATCTGAGGGATACTTATGACTTTCTGGCCAAGATCAAACCTATAGCTGTGCCCTCTGGTACATATATTTTCACTATTGACGTGGACAGCCTGTATACTAACATAGATACGGTCACGGGATTGCGGACAGTAGAGAAACTATTTCAGTCACATCCAGATAACAATAGACCAGATCAGGCACTGTTACAGCTTCTTGAACTTAGTTTGAACTGTAATGATTTTGTCTTTGATGACAAACATTATTTGCAGATACGGGGTACAGCTATGGGTAAAAAATTTGCGCCAGCATATGCTAATATTTATATGGCTGAGTGGGAGAGAGAGGCTTTAGCAAAATGTCCTTTGAAACCTGTGATGTATTATAGATATCTGGATGATATTATTGGACTGTGGCCATATAGTTTACAGGATTTCGAGGCTTTTATTCAGATCCTTAACACGCATCATGCATCTATAACGGTTAAATATGAGATTCATTCAACGGAAGTTAACTTTCTGGATACTACAGTATATTTCAATCAAATGGATTCGACACAGAAACAACTATATACTAAAGTATACTTTAAAGACACTGACACACATGCACTATTGCATAAGCATAGTTACCATCCTAAACATACATTTCCTGGCATTGTGAAATCTCAGATCATTCGCTTTCATAGAATATGTTCATCTACACAACATTTTAATGAGGCCATACATATATTATTCACAGCTCTACGTAGGAGGGGTTATGGTAAAAGGTTTCTTCGGACAATCAAAAATAGTACATTGGTGACTCTCTTTCCCACTCGTCTGGAGCATATGGAAAGGTCCCTTGATAGTCAGGTAGATGCAGCATCGAGACAGGATCCTAACTTGAGTCCTGTGGCATCTGCTTCGGTGGGTCCTTCGATGGCCACAAGAGGTCCCCAGAGACCTTCCTCTGGTTCTACTGTGGAGATTGATTCAGTTGCACTTTTCAGGGTCACACAGGTTGCAGCGATCTCACCTTCTTTGGGGATTCATTCTCCTGAGAATGTTAGTCTCATTCCTTTGATAACAACATTTTCACATAGATTACAACCTTTACATCATACATTTAAACAGAACTTCACAAACACACAACAAGCTTATCCTGCATTGGGTGAATATAGAATTATATCAGCTCTTTGAAAGAATAAGAATTTTGGAGATTTGTTGGTGCGGTCAGCCTTTTCATCTCTTCCAGACAGAGTGGGTGGACCATCACATACAAAACATTTTAAAGCTAGGAAGTTCATTAGAAATCCATATAGCCGTACTTCAGCTCCTATTGTTGATTCTCTGTCTCTTAACACTCCAAATATAGTTTATATCATTACCTGTACAAAATGCCAGAAGCATTATATTGGAGAGACAAAACATCCGTTACAGGTACGACTGAAACAACATCTGAGCCAGATCCGGGGTATAACTAACCATACTACATTGTATACACATTTTCGTTCACATTCTATTTCCAGCTTAATCATTACAGGACTAGAGTGTGGGGTGCAATGGACGAATGGACAACGAAAGCTTTTTGAACATAGATGGATAGAAAAACTTAAAACGGTAGTGCCTAATGGGCTAAATGAAAAACCATAATGAAATGTTGAGAACATATAGATGCTGGTTAATTTAGGAAAGTGTGCATTTGCAGGGAAAAGTTAGACTTGATTCCACTTTGATAGGCTTAAGACATATGTTTATAATATCATTCACCATCCAGGTATCTTTTCATGCTCTTGTGTAAAAAGAATAAAAGCATGTGTTAATAAAATTATTCTTGGTATATTGACTTCTCTTGGTGTTTTTTTATAGGATATCATGCTATTGTATGGTTTAAAGGGGGCTTAATTCTCCCCAGCTTTTTGGTTTCAGCTTGTTCTGGAATCAGTAATCTCCATACTCTGGGTTTTGGTTGGGGTTCTTTTTTGCATGGGTATTTTGTGAGATGGCCTTCTTAAAGAGATATAGTATCCAGATGGATGCTTTACAATCTTGACGGTTTTTAAGGGGTTTATTGAAAACTGGTAACTATGTTAAAACATAGAATGGCTGATGATTGAGGTTAAATACATGGGGTTGATGATATTGTTTTAGTACCAATAAGCAAAATTGAAAGTTGGGCTATGACTTTAACAGTATAAGGGCATTTGGACATAAGAATGTTTTTTTTGTGAAATTCTGAGGGCTTTTTTCAGAAACATAATTATAAAACATAAAATATAAAATATAAAATATAAAATATAAAATATAAAATATAAAAAATATAAAATATAAAATATAAAATATAAAATATACAAAATATAAAATATAAAATGAAAGGGAATACATAATGGTGTATCTGATAAAATCTAAAAGGGAGTCCCGACAGGGACATAAAAACATAAAACATAACATAAAGAGATAGAGAAATGTACAGTAGTGTTTGTTATAAACATTGTTTAGAAGTTGAAGATGGTTTAAACTATATGGTTTTAGGAATCAGCCCGAGGAACATAATTAAAACTACAGGGTGGCCAGAAAAGTGTCCTGACGTATATAACTTTTAGTATGAGGTTTAGCTGGTTTCAATAACTAAGGTATTCTTGACCTGGATGGTGTATGATCATTTGGGTATGCGGTCTAGTTTTTAATGGGCTCAAGGAGTTGGACGTCCTTGCCCTGCACAGTCTCTCAGGTTTAGGTATAGTCTTATTGGTTTACATAGTATTATTCACGTTTTTCAATGTGGCTTGGGGAGTGCTTGAGTCAAGTTTAACCAGTGTTGGCGGATGATGGAGAGCCCTTGTAGGCCAGAGCACCAGAGCAGTACACTGTCTCTTTAAGCGCAATTAGTTCATTATAAATCCTAACCCTAACCCTAACCCTAACCCTAACCCTAACCCTAACCCGAACCCTAACCCGAACCCGAACCCTAACCCTAACCCTAACCCTAACCCTAACCCTAACCCTAACCCTAACCCGAACCCTAACCCTAACCCGAACCCTAACCCTAACCCGAACCCGAACCCTAACCCTAACCCTAACCCTAACCCTAACCCGAACCGTGGTCGGAAAGGGGCGATTGAGAGTCCTAACCCTTATGGGCATATGCATATATTGGGTTTTGATGCTGTACACAGCTAATATAGGTCCCGCTGATTCAGAAAATTGTCAGGTTTTTTTTTTCTACGATGCCTCCAAAGTGCTGTAATTTGGGATCTAAGCTTGATTGGTTCCATGGTTCCAGTTGTGGGGTTAGGGTTAGGGTTAGGGTTAGGAATAGGACGTTTTTCTACGTGGGCGATAGCCCACCGTGGGCGATAAGGGGCGATTGAGAGTCCTAACCCTTATGGGCATATGCATATATTGGGTTTTGATGCTGTACACAGCTAATATAGGTCCCGCTGATTCAGAAAATTGTCAGTTTTTTTTTTTCTACGATGCCTCCAAAGTGCTGTAATTTGGGATCTAAGCTTGATTGGTTCCATGGTTCCAGTTGTGGGGTTAGGGTTAGGGTTAGGAATAGGACGTTTTTCTACTATCGCCCACCGTGGGCGATAAGGGGCGATTGAGAGTCCTAACCCTTATGGGCATATGCATATATTGGGTT